>NC_080543.1:13282357-13392357 GCF_028640845.1 Ahaetulla prasina | reverse complement strand
GCGCCCCCCGAGCCAGACCTGCTGCCAGAAAGTGACTTGGACAGTGAGGGGGAAGGGCTGTCAGGACTTACCTCGGGAGCACCAGCTTGCCTGGCTCAGCTCCAGGAGCCAGAAGCAGGCCAGGTGAAAGAGATAACGAGGCCTCTTTCCCCTGACTCTTCCCCCCCCAGGCCACGCCTGCAGATCCAGCTGACGGCAATCAGGCTTGGTTTCGTAGGCAGAAGAGGAGGGAACAACAGAAGCAAGGGTGGGGCAGGCCTAGGAAGTGCTGAGTCATGGAGCCACACCCCACAGGATATAAAAGGCAGCCAGAGCTGCTGTGTCTCTTTGTAACAGGCAAATCCACTGATTAAGAGCTGAAGTTTGTTTCTAGGTGACTCACCAGCGTCGTGGAAGATAACGGAGGCTCTTGGCAGTCGCTGGCTATTCTGCTGCCAGAGCTGATAGTGATGGCTAATTAAGCCATCACTCGGATGGAGGCGAGGGAGGACAGAACAGGAGGCTTCTTTGGCACCAAAGCTCAAATGAGTCGATTTTCTTCATCTCTTCTTTTTTTAAGGTCCAATTTTCACACCCACAGGTAGCTATGGAGAACACAGCTACAGTAGAGCAAGCAGATTAAGCTACATTTAGTTGCCAGGCTGATGTCCTTGCCTTTCCATGATCAACTCAAATGCATCTTTACCCCCCCCCCGAGAAAGTAACAAATAGCAATCACATGATCCTGGACAGCGCATCTGTCATAAAAACTGCTGATTGCCAAGTGCCCAAATTTTGATCATATTATTACAGAGATGTTGTAATGTTCATAAGTGCAAGGATGAGTCATTACCATATTTTTAGGACTGTAAGATGCATTTTTTGTCTCCCAAAAGGGGGTGAAAATGTCTGTGTGTCTTATAGACCAGGGGTTTCCAACCTTGGTCCCTTTAAGACTTGTGGACTTCAACTCCCAGAGTCCCTCAGCCAGCTGACCTCTGGAAGTTGAAGTCCACAAGTTTTAAAGGGACCAAGGTTGGAGACCACTGTTATAGACCGAATATTGCCAAAGCCCCGCCCACCCACCAGCAATTTTTTGGCCTCCAAATGCCTCATTTTGGGGCCTTTTTTCTGCCTTTTTCAGGCTTGTTTTCAGGCTGTTTTCAGGCCTCTTTTTTTTTTTTTTGTCTATTTTCAGAACTTTTTCCAGCCTGTTTTTGAAGCTTTTTTGGCCTGTTATTGAGGCTTTTTTTCGGCCCATCTTTGAGCCTTTTTTGGCGCTTTTCCAGTCTTTTCTTGGCCCATTTTTGGGAATTTTATTGGCCCATTTTTTTCAGCTTTTTTCAGCCCATTTTGAGGCTTTCTTCGGCCCATTTTTGAGGCTTTCCTCGGCCTGTTTTTTTTCTGGAAAAACGGGCCAAAAAAAGCCTCAAAAACAGACCAAAAAAAAAAGGCTGAAATAACAGGCTGAAAAAAAAAGCCCTGAAAATGAGCCAAAAAAGGCTAGAAAAGCGCCCCCCCCAAAAAAAGCCCCCCAAAAGCCCTGAAAATGGGGCACGCAGAGGCCAAAAAATCTTTTTTGTTGTTTTCCCCTGCTAAATTTAGGTGCGTCTTATAGTCAGGTGCGTCTTATAGTCCCAAAAATACAGTAGTCATTTTTTTCAGCACTGTTATAACAGTCATTAAATGAGAGTTCTGCATTAAACTGCATCCAGTTTTTGGTCACCACAATATAAAACCGTTGTAGGGAATCTGGAAAGAGCGCAGAGAAGAGCAACAAAGTTGATTAGGGAACCAGAGGCTAAAATCTATGAACAACAGTCGAAGGAATTGAATGAATCTAATCTAGTGGAAAGAAGGACTAGGGGGTGACATGATAGCAGTGTTCCAATATGTGAGGGGCTGCCACAAAAAAGAAGAAGGAGGGGGCAGGGTCAATCTATATTCCAAAGCACCAGAGGGTGAGACAAGAAACAACAAATAGAAGTCAACCAAGGAGAGAAGTAACCTAGAAGTAAGGAGAAAAGTCCTAGCTGTTAAAGCAATCAACCAATGGAATAACCTGCCTTCAGAATTTGTGGGTGCTACATCAATGGAGGCATTCAAAAAGAGACAGGACAATAATTTGCCTGAAATGGTGTAGTGTTTCCTGCCTAGGCAAGGGGTTGGACTAGAAGACCTCCAAGGTCCCTTCCAACTCTCTTATCTGTATGACACTTCAAGGACTATTTGAATATAACCTGTTCCCTTTTTTTTTCCTCTACAAGAAAATTCACCTTTTTTTTTTTAATGATACATATTTTCCCTTCTCTTGTTTGATTTCATAATACCTTGGTAGAAGTTGACTGTTTGGAATTCTCCAAATTTATGGGCAGACAAAGTGGAGAAACAGGTCTTCGCATTTCTGGATATGGGAAATGGGTACATAAATCAAATCAAATCAAATCAATAACCCAAATGGCGGACTCCAAATGGCGTACAACTCCCCAACTCCGTAATTAAAACAAACAGCTCAATAATCAGATTTCAAAATTGGAATCATATGTTGGTAGGTAGCCGTATAAAAACTGGGAATCATCATTCAGGATAAAAATCAAACTGATTCATGACCTTGGGAAGAAAGTAATAAGTCTGGTCCGCAAGGCTTAATCGAATAACCAGGTCTTTTGAAAACTAGGAGACAGAAATAATTGCAGCAGAAGGGATCCCAAAGGTGCTTTTTCAAGAGACAACTGGACTTCCTTTGTTTTGTTTTTTCTTGAAGACATGTTGCTTCTCATCCATTGTGAAGAGACTTCTTCAGTTCTGATTGTATGTTGGGGAATGGAAGGATTTATATTCTTTGCAGTTATCTGGTCATTAGCACCCAGAAAGAGTGCTAATGACCAGATGACTGCAAAGAATATAAATCGTTGAGGCCACTTGGAGGTTTATCTGTGCCTTCAAGGTCTTCTGAATAGTGTAAATGGATGTGGAACCTTCTTGGAACCAGTGCTGAAAGGACTGTCTTGTAAATAGGCCCTCAAGTGGCCTCAATGAGTCTCAGAGAGAGTGCTGATAACCAGATGCCTACAAAGAATATAAATCCTTCCATTCCCCCACCATTCAGTCAGAATTGAAGAAGCATCCTCGGATGAGGAGCAAAAGGTCTTCAAGAAAGAAACAAAAAAAGTCTAGTTGCCTCTTGAAAACATGGGTATGGTCCAAGAAGGAATTCTAAGTTGACAACCAACAGCTTGCATTGTGCTTGAAAGACAATGCTGGAAATAATTGGTTGTTCTCAAAATGAAGGAGTTACAGGCATGGCTTATCCATATATACACCATAAACCATAATTAGTGGCCAAAACTAATTGGAAAAAATATATTTTTGAAAACTAGCTAATAACACCAGCAAGGAGTGGGATTTGGGGGTTCTCCAAACTGCACAAAATCTTAGCCAGAGGTTCTCCCAAACCCATGTGAACCCCCAGCAGCCCACCCCTGCCTTAAGTAAGTACAAGGACTGATTATAACTATCGCTCATTCAGTGTCCTTATAACTTTGGATAGTTACTGAATAAGTGGTCATTAAAGAAGGAGCACCTGTATTGATGAACCAATACCTAAACAGCTATCTGGAAGAATCCCATTTCAGTATGCAAAAAAATAATAACGTCCCAAATTTTAGAAAGAACGAGATGTTTTCCTTTTTCAAAATGATGCATCCCGTTTATTGTAGGTGAACCTGGGTCTTAGATACAATAAGTATTATCCCAGTGAAAAATCAGTTAAATACCACAAAACACCTTAAAACAGAACACGGCAGCATTATCACAAATATACAAAGAACATGATTTTGTATCGATCGAGGAATATGACTAGAGTCTCACATACTTACAACTCTGCTCTTCAGAAATAAATCATTTCCATAAAAAGAAATAATAACTCCGTTAATTTGGTGAGGCGGTTTGAAAAGGCTGGGGACTCCTCGGGTAACACACTCCAAGGCTGCTACAGTAATTGCTATCACATTATCTTTTTTAATGCAGCAGAAATGGGAAATGATTAAACACATAGGGAGAATCATATTAATTGTGTATTTCATCATGGACATTTAATTTTAATTACTTGGAATTAAACTAGGTTTAATTTAATGTTGTCCTGGCCCCATCTGTTTTTAGATCGTAACCTTCGAGGTGCCATCAAAGGGCAAATGTGGGTCAACTCCCCTCCCCCAAAGTGCATCCCTGTTTAAGATAACTGCTCCTTGATAACCTTTTCAGATATTTTTAGTATGTGTCACAGATCATCCTGCCTGTCAGGTGCCCAAGAAGAACAGGAAGCAGCTAAATTATCTCAGGGACCATCTTTTGACGGTCACATCTACTCAACCCATCAGAGTGGGGAGGCAGGGAATTGTTGTCATCCGTCAGTAGCCTACGGAGCTGGCAACCGAGTCGGACAGCGATGAGGCTGAGGTGAGGCCAGGACCGTTGGGAAGTGAGGTGCGGACTCCAGAGCCTCCAGAGACTGATAATAGTGAGGCAGAGGAACAGGAGAAGCTGTTCCTAATGCACGCATGAGAAGAGCTGTCAGAAGGCAGGAGCAGCTCAAGCAGAGAGGACAACTCAGGAGTAGGGCCAAGAGATGATTGGCCCCTCCCATAAGACCAGCACTGGTGTTTCAGCTTTGCTAGAAAACAACGTTGTAGCTACGTCTTCTGCTACGTCTTCTGCTTCGTGTACACCTTTGTTTTTGCGGCTTCTGGACGTTTGCCAGGAAGGGCCTTTGGCAGTTTGCCTAACTGGACTAAGGTTTGTGAGATAACTGAGGAATTTGTGTTGGGAGGCATTTGTTTTACTTTGAGTTGAACGATGCTGGGAATGAAGTAATTCCCAGTTGTTCGAATAAAGTTTGTTTTTCCACGGACTAAGTTTAATATTACCGACTTGGGTCACAACAGGAATGTTGCGAGTCTCATCCCTGAGGGAGATACCCCTGGTGGGACCCAGAAGAAGAGCCTTCTCTATGGCGGTTCCCTCTTTTTGGAACATCATTCCAGAAGAGATTAGAATGTCCCCCACTCTAATACTTTTCCGGAAGGCGCTGAAAACCTGGTTCTGCCAGCGGGCCTGGGGAACCCAGAGCAGGATGGAGCCCATTAAAATGGCTCGTGTGATCGGCTGTCGCTGGGGTGGGAGGTGGGGATGTGGGGGGTGTTTTTATTACAATTTATTTGATTATTAGTTTTACTGTTTTTAAAAGTGGTTTTTATATTCTGTAAGCCGCCTTGCGTCACCATAGGTGAACAGGAGGCAATAGAAATTCGATAAATAAAAGAAAAAGAAAGAAAGAAAGAAAGAAAGAAAGAAAGAAAGAAAGAAAGAAAGAAAGAAAGAAAGAAAGAAGGAGGGAGGGAGGGAGGACGGAAGGAAGGAAGGAAGGAAGGAAGGAAGGAAGAAAGAAAGAAAGAAAGAAAGAAAGAAAGAAAGAAAGAAAGAAAGAAAGAAAGAAAGAAAGAAAGAAAGATCGGTTGAAAAGCAAATGGAAGAGGAAGAACAATCTGCTAAAGGAAAAGTAAAGCTTCTTTACTGGGGAAAAGTACATCAGTTTAAGTGGTTAAAATCACTTTTAAAACAAACCTGTGATGCAGAGGTAATGTTCCATGTGATGCACCAAACAGGTGAAAGATCAGTGAGATATAAGCACTTGCTTTCAAAAGCTTGTTTCTGTTTCGACATTCCCAAATGAATGAATGAATGAATGAAGAATGAATAAATGAAATAAAGGTAGTTCTCAACATGTGACCACAATTTCTGTTGCTAAGTGAGACATTTGTTAAGTGAGCTTTGCCCCATTTTACGATGTTTCTTGCCACAGTTTTTTTTTTATTTGCATTTATATCCCACCCTTCTCCAAAGACTCAGGGCGGCTTACACTATGTCAAGCAATAGTCTTCATCCATTTTTATATTATATACAAAGTCAACTTATTGCCCCCAACAATCTGGGTCCTCATTTTACCTACCTTATAAAGGATGGAAGGCTGAGTCAACCTTGGGCCTGGTGGGACTTGAACCCGCAGTAATTGCAGGCAGCTGCTGTTAATAACACACTGCATTAGTCTGTTGAGCCACCAGAGACTCAACCAGAGTTGTTTAAATGAATCACTGTTGAGTTGTGAAGTTAGAAACCCGGTTCTTAAGTCAACCTTAGCACTGACTTTGTTTTTCAGAAGGTCGCAAAATGGGATCACGTGACCTGGGACAGTGCAACCATCATAAATATGAGTCAGCTGCCAAGCATCTGGATTTTAACCATGTGACCATGGGGATGCTTCAACCATCATATGTATGAAAAATGGTCATGTCATTTTTTTTCAATGCCGTTATAAATTCAAACAGTCACTTAAAAAGTAAAGTTGAGGATTACTTGGAATGACATTTAAGCAGAACCTGAAGCTACAACATAAAGAGCTGGGAGCATTACTTCCTGCATTATTAAAATGCCTCACCAGAATAGAAGCTGCTTCCTAGCTAGAGAGCTGGCAAATGGTTGCAGAAGTTGTGACGGCTTCATCACTGGAAGCTTTCAAGAAGAGACTGGACTGCCATCTGTCAGAAATGGTGTAGGTAGGGTCTCCTGCTTGGGAGGGGGGTTGGGCTAGATGACCTACAAGGTCTCTTCCAACTCTGTTAATCTGTATCTGTGAAGCAAAGGAAGAAGTGAGACAGCAGTGGAGGCCATTGGTGATATCTCTGGTCAGGGAGTTACACGTTGCTGCAACCTAGACTTCCTGGATGGGGAGTTCTTTCCTCCAGCCCTAGAGATTTAGATGGCTTCCTTTTTTGTCTATCATTCTCTATGTCTTTCTGATGCTCTGGCTCTCAATATATCTGCAGATATAGTAGAAGCAGATAGGACTTTTAAAGGAGATAATACTGTAGATAATAGGACAGTCCAGGCAGCAGACGGAAGATAGCACCACACAATTTGTTAAAATAAACCACAAAAAACTGAATATATCACAAAATGCCCTGCAAAATATTTAGAGAGTCCTAAAATATTCCCTCCAAAGAATCCAGAAAGTTCAAATTGTCTGGTTTGGTTCTTATGGATTCATTAATATTATTAGTGCCCAAATCACTTCCTCTGAATCTGAACAGCTTGTCCATGACTGACTGTGTATTTACCAAATATAATGGTCTCACCTGTTATTTATAGTGACAAATTAAAGAAACATCCAACAGGCAAACCATATTGTTCTGTTCACGGCTATTCAAAGCTGAAATATAAGATAATACAATAGATAATAGGACAGTTGGTCAATAGCTGTTGCTACAGCAATGCAGATTCTCCATCCAGGTACTACTTCAAGGAAAAATCTGTGCCATTGGTCTGGAGGTTGTTTTGAGGTGTAATGTCCACCTTCACAGAACAGACAAGCTTCAACACACACTCCTGTCATTGTGTTGTTATTAGTTGTGAAGTCATGTCTGACCCATCGCAACCCCATAGACAACGTTCCTACAGGCCTTCCTGTCCTCTACCATCCTCTGGAGTCCATTTAAACTCATGCCTACTGCTTCAGTGACTCCATCCAGCCACCTCGTTCTCTGTCGTCCCATTCTTCTTTTGCCCTCAATCGTTCCCAGCATTCGGCTCTTCTCCAGGGAGTCCTTCCTTCTCATTAGGTGGCCAAAGTATTTCAGTTTCCTCTTCAGGATCTGGCCTTCTAAAGAACAGTCAGGATTGATCTCCTCTAGATCAACTGACCGGTTGGATCGCCTTGCAGTCCAAGGGACTCGCAGGAGTCTTCTCCAGCACGAGAGTTCAAAGGCCTCAATTCTTTGGCGCTCAGCCTTTCTTATGGTCCAACTTTCACAGCCATACATTACAACTGAGAACCTGTCATTGTAAGAGTGTGGAAAAAATGAACAACTGTTTTGATGACACAGTAGAGGTAGTCCTCGGCCTATGACCATAATTGAACCTACAATTTCTGTTGCTAAGCAGGACAATTATGTATCTGTTAAGTGAATTTTATTTTATTTATTTATTTAATTTTATTTTATTTATTAAATTTTTATACCGCCCTTCTCCCTAGGGACTCAGGGCAGTGTACAGCCAAAGATAAAAAACATAAAAAATATACAATTAAAACAACAATTTAAAACCAAGCATATTAGAAACTGGCCAATTAAAAATTAAAAATTAAAAATTACAACCCTAAAATAATAAAACCCCGGTTAAAAGATTTAAAAAAATTAAAAATTATTTAAAAATATTAAGCCAGTCCCGCTTGTATAAATAGATGTGTTTTCAGCTCACGGCGAAAGGTCCGAAGATCAGGTAATTGATGTAATCCAGGGGGAAGTTCGTTCCAGAGCGTAGGAGCTCCCACAGAGAAGGCCCTATCCCTGGGGGCCGCCAGCCGACATTGTTTGGCGGACGGCACTCTGAGAAGACCCTCCCTGTGTGAGCGTACGGGTCGGTGGGAGGCAGTAGGTAGCAGCAGGCGGTCCCGTAAGTACCCGGGCCCTAAGCCATGTAGCGCTTTGAAGGTGGTAACCAAAATCTTAAAGCGCACCCGAAAGACCACAGGAAGCCAGTGCAAGCTGCGCAGGATCGGTGTTATATGGGAGCAACGAGTTGCTCCTACTATTACCCGCGCAGCTGCATTCTGGACTAGCTGCAGCCTCCGGGTGCACTTCAAGGGCAGCCCCATGTAGAGAGCATTGCAATAATCCAAACGGGAAGTGACAAGAGCGTGAGTGACCGTGCATAAGGCATCCCGGTCAAGGAAGGGGCGCAACTGGCGAACCAAGCGTACCTGGTAAAAAGCCCTCCTGGAGACGGCCGCCAAATGTTCGTCAAACGACAGCCGCCCATCCAGGAGGACGCCCAAGTTGCGCATCCTTTCCATTGGGGCCAATAACTCGCCCCCGACAGCCAGCTGCGGCTGCACCTGGCTGTACCGGGGTGCCGGCATCCACAGCCACTCCGTCTTGGAGGGATTGAGCTTGAGTCTGTTTCTCCCCATCCAGACCCGTACGGCTTCCAGACACCGGGACAGCACTTCGACAGCTTCGTTGGGGTGGTCCGGGGTGGAAAAGTACAGCTGCGTATCATCAGCGTACAGATGGTAACTCACCCCGAAACCACTGATGACCTCACCCAGCGGCTTCATATAGATGTTGAACAGGAGAGGCGAGAGAATCGACCCCTGCGGCACCCCACAAGTGAGGCGCCTCGTGGTCGATCTCTGCCCCCCTGTCAACACCGTCTGCGACCGGTCGGAGAGATAGGAGGAGAACCACCGATAAACAGTGCCTCCCACTCCCAATCCCTCCAACCGGTGCAGCAAGATACCATGGTTGATGGTATCAAAAGCCGCTGAGAGATCTAATAGGACCAGGGCAGAGGAACAACCCCTATCCCTGGCCTCCAGAGGTCATCCACCAACGCGACCAAAGCTGTCTCTGTACTATGACTGGGCCGGAAGCCAGACTGGAACGGGTCTAGATAGACGGCTTCATCCAGGTACTGGGGAAGCTGCCATGCAACCACACTCTCTACAACCTTCGCCACAAAGCGAAGGTTGGAGACTGGACGGTAATTCCCAAAATAGCTGGGTCCAGGAAGGCTTGAGGAGGGGTCTCACCACCGCCTCTTTCAAGGCGGTGGGGAAAACCCCTTCCACCAAAGAAGCATTTATAATTCCCTGGAGCCAGCCTCGTGTCACCTCCTGAGTAGCCAGTACTAACCAGGAGGGACATGGGTCCAGTAAACATGTGGTTGCATGTAACCTCCCCAGCAACCTGTCCACGTCCTCGAGAGCCACAGAATCAAACTCATCCCAAATAACCTCAACAAGACGAGGCTCTGTCATCACGCCTGGATCATCGCAATTTTGGTCCAGACTATCCCGAAGCTGAACGATTTTATCGTCTAGATAACCGTTAAACTCCTCGGCACGTCCCTGTAAGGGATCATCCCGTCCCCCCTGATGAAGGAGGGACCGGATCACCTGAAACAGGGCGGCCAAGCGGTTATCTGCCGATGCAATGAGGGTGGAAATGTAAGAACGTTTTGTCTCCCTCATTGCCACTAGATAGGTCCTGGTAAAAGACCTCACTAGTGTCCGATCAGCCTCGGAACGACTAGACCTCCAGGTGCTCTCTAGGCGTCTTCTCCGGCGTTTCATCTCCCTCAGCTCCTCGGAGAACCAAGGAGCCAAGTGAGATCTACACCGGGTCAGAGGTCCCATTTGTTAAGTGAATCACTGCAGTTGTTAAATTAATAGCCTGGTTGTTAAGTCAATCTGGCTTCCCCATCGACTTTGCTTGTCAGAAGGTCACAAAAGGTGATTATGTCACCCCAGGACACTGAAACTGTCATAAATATGAATCAGTTGCCAAGGATATAAATTTTGATCACATGACCATGGGAAGGCTGCCACGAACGTAAGGGTGGAAAAACAATCATTAGTCACTTTTTTCCAGTGGAGTTGTAACTTTGAACGGTCACTAAATGAATTGTTGTAAGTCAGGCACCACCTCTATAGTTCTTGGAATTCTTAACTATCTTAACTTGTCTTACTGCTTTAACTTTCCTTCTAATAAGTATTATTAATAAAAGCTCTAGAGGGGCTGTGATTTATTGTATTGCCCAAATGAACAGCAGGAAAAGCTGACAATCCTGACAGAAAATTAAATATAACATGTTGTCATTTTGTTTGCTTATATAATGGGCATGGCTTTCCATTTCACAGCAGAGAGTCTGGGCAGTGGACAAAACATAGCCCAACACAATTTGTTCAAATAAACAACAACAACAACAAAAACCTGAATATATCGTGAAATGCACTACAAAAAATTTAGAGACTCCAAAAATATTCACGCTAAAAAATCAAGAAAGTCCAAATTTCCTGATTCAGTTCTGATGGGTTCATTAATATTAAAGGTAAAGGCCGCATGACTCCACGCCAAAGGCACATGCAATGCTGTTACCTTCCCACCAAAGGTCCCTATTTTTGTACTTGCATTTTTTACGTGTTTTCAACCTGCAAGGTTGGCAGAAGCTGGGACAAGTAACGGGAGCTCACCCCATTACACGGCAGCATTAGGGATTCGAACCGCTGAACTGTCGACCTTTCGACCTTTCGATCGACAAGCTCAGCATCTTAGCCCCTGAACCACCGCGTCCCTTCATTAATATTATTAATCCCCAAATCAGAATTATCCCAAAGGTTATTTTCAACTGGAGTTTCTGGTTTTTCTTTGAACACGTTTTGCTTCTCATCCATCTCTCGGAACGGAAGAAGCTTCTTGAATGAGAAGCGAAACGTCATCAAAGAAAAAACGGAAACTTACGTTGCCTCTTGAAAAAAAGCACCTTTGGGACAACCATGAACCTGGATGACTGAGAATCTCCATAGACAAATCAGAATCGCTTCCCCTGAATCTGAACAGCCTGTCCATGACTGACTGTGTATATTTACCATATATAATTGTCTCACCTGTTATTTGTAGCGACACATTAAAGAAGCATCCAACAGGCAAACCATATTGTTCTGTTCACTGCTGTTCAAAATGCAGCTGCAATATAATGGTGGATCAGCTAAGGGGAATTAAGAGGCATATGCAAGGAATTCAGTTTGATTTGCTTTGATGAGGAGGTGCTTCATAGAAGGACCTTCATAGGGGCCTCTGTGGCTCAGACTGCTAATGCAGTCTGTTATTAACAGCAGCTGCTTGCAATTACTGCAGGTTCTAGTCCCACCAGGCCCGAGGTTGACTCAGCCTTCCATCCTTTATAAGGTAGATAAAATGAGGACCCAGATTGTTGGGGGCAATAAAAGTTGACTTTGTATATAAATATACAAATAGGATGAAGACTATTGCTAACATAGTGTAAGCCGCCCTGAGTCTTCGGAGAAGGGCGGGATATAAATGCAAATTAAAAAAAAAAAAGCAAAACGAAGCCCTACGTGAAAAGAGCCATCATCTAGGCAAAAGGTGCTGAAACAGTTTTTAAGCCCTAGAAAAGAAGATAATACGGGTAATCAGCGGTGGGTTTCACATTTTGTTACTACCGGTTCACCATGCGCACTCAGTTCGAGTGAACGCCTGCCTTCCACACATGCGCCTGGCTTTCTGCACATGCGCCTGGCCTCAAAAACGTGCCTACGTAGTGCCTATAGAGGGGGAGCAGGTGGGCAGGTCACTTGCAATTGCCACTACTGGTTCGCCTGAACCTGCTGAATACCATCTCTGCAAGTAATCCTTGACTTATGACTACAATTGAAATTTCTGTTAATAGAATAGAATAGAATTTTATTGGCCAAGTGTGATTGGACACACAAGGAATTTGTCTTGGTGCCTATGCTCTCAGTGTACATAAAAAAAAAGATACCTTCATCAAGGTACAACATTTACAACACAGTTGATGGTCAATATATCAATATAAATCATAAGGATAGCCAGCAACAAAGTTACAGTCATACAGACATAAATGGAAAAAGATTGGTGATGGGAACGACGAGAAAATTAATAGTAGTGCAGATTTAGTCAATAGTTTGACAGTGTTGAGGGAATTATTTGTTTAGCAGAGTGATGGCCTTCGGGAAAAAACTGTCCTTGTGTCTAGTTGTTCTGGTGTGCAGTGCTCTATAGCGTCGTTTTGAGGGTAGGAGTTGAAACAGTTTATGTCCTGGATGTGAGGGGTCTGTAGATATTTTCACAGCCCTCTTCTTGATTCGTGCAGTATACAGGTCCTCAATGGAAGGCAGGTTGGTAGCAATTATTTTTTCTGCAGTTCTAATTATCCTCTGAAGTCTGTGTTTTTCTTGTTGGGTTGCAGAACTGAACCAGACAGTTATAGAGGTGCAAATGACAGACTCAATAATTCCTCTGTAGAACTGAATCAGCAGCTACTTGGGCAGTTTGAGCTTTCTGAGTTGGTGCAAGTAAAAATAAGGAAGGAAGGAAGGAAGGAAGGAAGGAAGGAAGGAAGGAAGGAAGGAAGGAAGGAAGGAAGGAAGGAGGGACAGGGAGGGAGGGAGGGAGGGAGGAAGGAAGGAAGGAAGGAAGGAAGGAGGGACAGGGAGGGAGGGAGGGAGGGAGGAAGGAAATAAAAGAAGTTTTCAAGTTATGACCACAGATTCAACACCTGCCACAGTTGTTAAGTGAATCACCGCACTTGTTAAATTAGTCACACGGTTGTTAAGTGAATGGGGCTTCCCCAACGACTTTGCTCATCATCAGGTCACAAAAGGGGATCACATGACCTCAGGATGCTGCGACCGTCATAAATATGAGTCAGTTGCCAAGCATCTGAATTTTGATCATGTGAGCATAGGAATGCTGCAATGGTGGTAAGTGTGAAAATCAGTTGCATCACTTTTTTCCAGTGCTGTTGTAATTCTGAACGGTCACTAAATGAATCATTGTAAGTCAAGGACTACCTGTATTCAGAACATTCACTTGATGGTGAGATGGTCAGCATATAAATTTAACAATAAATACAAATTCACTCGGTTAAAAAGAGTGCATCTGGGGTGAAGGGATGTACAGCATGATCTTAGAATCAAAGGGTTGGAAGGGACCTCAGAGGTCTTTTAGTCCAACCCCTTGCTCGAGGCAGGAGACCTTATTCTATCCTGGACAAATGGCTGCCCAAAATGGGCTAAACATTTATATCTTTTGGGTGGTAATAACTGCTCTGTAGGAAGTCCTCGACGTAGGACCTTAATGGAGCCTACACATCTTGGTGTATGACGCGACGGACATAAAGCAAATCATCATGCAACTGACCCAATTTTGCAACCTTTTTATTTATTTATTTTTTGCGGAGAGGTCATTAAGCAAATGCCATGGCCATTAAGGAAATCAACTATTCACTGTTGGTTTTGCCAAAAAAAAACCAAACAAACCCAGAAATAAATGCTAGTGTTTTGGCAACATCATCATAAAAAGTGGCCAAGTGACCACAGGATGCTGCAAATGCCCATAAATATAGGTTGGTTGCTGAGTGTTCCCCCTCCCACCCAAAAAACAACAACAACCCAAACTTGTAAGATTCTATTATTATAGAGCAGTGGTTCTCAACCTTTATAGTGCTGCGACCCCTTTAATACAATTCCCCACGATGTGGCGACCTCTTTAATACAATTCCCCATGATGTGGCGACCCCAACCGTAAAATTATTTTCGTTTTGAATTTATCACGCCTGAAGCCGTATTGGCTAGCGACCTGAACTGCTTGTGATTGCCTTGAGGACGGAGGCATTAAAGCGGAGACTCCTCCCCTATTAAGTTTATCGCGCCTGAAGCCAGATTAGGCTAGCGATTGGGAGTGATTGCAGCTGGCTTGAGAGGGAGACATCAGAGCAAAGATTTCTTTCTTTTTTAATTCATCGCGCCTGAAGCCGAATTCGGCTAGCGATTTGAAGAGCCTGCAGCTGGCTTGTGGAGTCAACCATTAGAGCGCGATTCTTTGACTTGCAAGTATACTTCCCATATTTCCGATGGTCTTAGGCAACCCCTGGCAAATCGTCATTCGACCCCCAACGGGGTCCCGACCGACAGGTTGAGAACCACTGTTATAGAGGTAAAAGTTTCCCTCTCCAATTGTGTCTGGTTCTGGTTATCATCTTTATTTCTTAGCGGAAGGAGCCAGCAGTGTCTGAAGACCTATCTGTGGGCCAGAATGACTACACACCAAAGGCGCATGGAACTCTGTGATCTTCCCACCTAAGTGGTACCTCTTTATCTACTCACATTTTCATGCTTTCAAACTGGTAGGTGGGCAGGAGCTGGAGTAAGGAACAGGATCTCATCCCATCCCAGATCTCAAACCTGTGTTGTCTGATTTCCCACTGACAAGCTCAGGGTCTTTAACTCTGAGCCATTGTGTCCCCATTGATTATTGCAGCCAATCTCTATAAAGACAGTTTTAGTCTTATTTAGACATGTATTCCTAGTCTGGTCTAATTGGTAGGGATGAAACATTGGTTCATTCTGGATTCTATTGCCTTCCTTTCTTTTAACCTTATAATATACCATTCAATGTGTGTGTGTGTGTGTGTGTGTGTGTGTGTGTGTGTGTGTGTACACACACCAGTATTTGAGTTGTTGAGCTGCATTGCTGTTGTTTGGCTTTGCGTTTGTGGTCGTGCTACATCTTCATGGTGGGTGTCAGTCTGCTGCATGTATGGATTGGAGGGGTTTGAAATGGCTAATGATGCATTTCAAACCCTTCCAATCCATACAATACAGCTCACCAACTCAAATCCCCCTGCAACTGAGCCTGCCCTGAGCACAACCAAGCGCCCCCCACCCAAACAGAACATACCCCCAGCCAATCAGAGCACAGCCAACCCCATCATTCAATCAGAGCACAGCCAAACCCCCAACCAATCAGAACACACCTCCACCCAATCAGAACATGGCCAAGCTCCAACCAATCAGTTCAAACCCCACTAGCAGTTAAAAGGAAGAAACAGCTGCGATCACACATTGCTCCTAGAAGCACGAAGCTGAAGCCTGAAGATGACAAATGAGACTTTGTTGAAACGTCACCAAGACACTTCTAATTTTACACAGGAGAAAACCTAAATAACCAAAGACCGACTGACCGACCGACCGACCTACATATATATGTATGTATGTATGTATGTATGTATGTATGTATATATGTTTTCTGAGGTTTTCGCGGGTGTTTGTATGTAGGTCTTTGGTTATTCGGGTTTTCTCCCGCATAAAATTGGAAGTGTCTTGGCGACGTTTTGACGAAGTCTCATTCGTCATCTTCAGGCTTCAACTTGCTTCTGGAAGCAATGTGATTGTTTCTTCCTTTTAACTGCTAGTGGGGTTTGAACTGATTGGGTGGGAGCTTGGCTGTGCTCTGATTGGATGGGGTTTTTGTGCTCTGATTGGCTGGGGTGTGTCCTGTTTGGGTGGGGCTTGGTTGTGCTCAGATTAATCTGAGTTGCAGAGGATTTGAGCTGGAGAGTTGCATTGCTGTTGTTTGGCTTGTGTATATATATATATATATATATATATATATATATATATATATATATATATATATATAATATACAAGATATATGTATGTATGTGTATGTGTGTGTGTGTGTGTGTGTATATATATATATATATATATATATGTACTCTCTCTTTTCTTTGGGAGGTCTTATCCCATGGAAATGTCACTGTCTTAAGAAAGCCACAGAGTAGAAAAAGTACTATTCCATCCATCCAAAAAGCAGCAGCTGCACCATATTTTCTATATACGCTGTTTCCAAATTGCTAATTATGCCAAACCACAGTTCTGTTCCTCCAGTAAGTTAATGATCCTCAGCTCATTACCCTTTAGTTTACTTAATAGAACACATTCGTAAATGTAAAAGATAAGTTTCGAAGATGGAACTGTATTTTTTTCCTCCTCCTCCTCCTCCTCCTCCTCCTTCTCCTCGGTTGGGCCTCTCTTTCACCTCTCCGAGTCTTGTCATCAATGAGGGAGTTTTCCAGGGAGAGGAGTGGAGAACAAATGACCTAGGCCCGTGATGGCTAACCTTTTCTGGACCAAGTGCCCAAAGCGCGCATGAATCCCCAAAATGAAATGCATGCTTGGCCACCGTGAATGTGCCCTACCCCCCAGAGGTGGGTTTCAGCAGGTTCTGACCAGTTCTGGAGGATTTTGCAGTATCCTTCCCCTGCCACGGCCACCAAGCCGTACCCACCAAGCCACACCCATAGAACCGGTAGTAAAAAAAATTGAAACCCACCACTGCCACCCCTACACATGCACGCACAGCCCCCCCGCACATGCCCCACCGCTGCGGATGAATGTGCGGCCCCTTGAAGTGTCCCATCCCCAAGCATGCATGCACAGCCCCCCCGGAGTGCCCCGTCCCCATTAATGCATGAATGGGCCCCCTGCATGTGCCCCACCCCCATGCGCATGTGCATGCATCCCTCACATGGCGTACAGACCCCCTGCATCCCACCCCCCATGCATGCAAGGCAGAGACCTGAAGACCAGCTGGCCAATGGCATGCGTGGCAGAGCTGAATTGGGACAACGGCTCGCATGCCCATAGAGGGGCCATAACATAATAACAGAGTTGGAAGGGACCTTGGAGGTCTTCTAGTCCAACCCCCTGCCCAGGCAGGAAACTCTACACCATTTCAGACAAAAGGCTATCCAACATTTTCTTAAAAATTTCCAGTGTTGGAGCATTCACAACTTCTGCAGGCAAGTTGTTCCACTGATTAATTGTTCTAACTGTCAGGAAATTTCTCCTTAGTTCTAAGTTGCATCTCTCCTTGATTAGTTTCCACCCATTGCTTCTTGTTCTATCCTCAGGTGCTTTAGAGAATAGTTTGACTCCCTCTTCTTTGTGGCAACCCCTGAGATATTGGAACTCTGCTATCATGTCTCCCCTAGTCCTTTTCATTAAACTAGAAATACCGAGTTCCTGCAACCGTTCTTCATGTTTTAGCCTCCAGTCCCCTAATCATCTTTGTTGCTCTTCTCTGCACTCTTTCTAGAGTCTCAGCATCTTTTTAACATCGTGGCGACCAAAACTGAATGCAATATTCCAAGTGTGGCCTTACCAAGGCATTCTAAAATGGTATTAACACTTCACGTGATCTTGATTCTATCCCTCTGTTTATGCAGCCCAGAACTGTGTTGGCTTTTTTAACAGCTGCTGCACACTGCTGGCTCATATCTAAATGGTTATCCACTAGGACTCCAAGATCCCTCTCACAGTTACTACTATTGAGCGAGGTACCACATATACTCTACCTGTGCATTTGGTTTTTCTTGCCTAAATGTAGAACCTTACTTTTTTCAACCATTGAATTTCATTTTGTTAGATAGAACCCAACGTTCGAGTCTGTCAAGATCCTTCTGTATCTTGAGCCTATCTTCTGGAGTGTTGGCTATTCCTGCCATGCTTGCCACCTCTGGGACACGTGCTATTAGGTTTGCTATCACAGACCTAGACTGCTTCCTCATGTCATATGAGTTGGTCTTTTTATTTTATTTTATTTCATTTTTTTGCCTTCTGGGAAGAGCCGCGTGAATAATTCCCCATGAATAATTTATAGGGACTAATTTAGCCTAGTTTCCCACAAAACTAATTCTCCACAAAACAGCCTAGGCATTGCATCTCTCTCTGTTTATGTGTCTTTCCACCAGCAAATATTTGCCGTCGCTAATTGTTTGACCAACAGTTGCGGGGAAAGGAGGACGACAGATTGCTGGGGAACTTACACAGTAACTATTTGCCTAGTTTGTTTTAAAATGCAAACCCTCTCCTCTGTTTTTTCCAAGTGTCTACTGTATCAGCAGGCCCATATATATCTTTATATACTATATAATCTTTTTGTATGAAGTTGTGACAAAATAAATAAATAAATAAATAAATAAATAAATAAATAAATAAATAAATAAAAAAAATAAATCATTTAGTGGAAATTAGAGCTTATGCAGGTGGCTGAGATTTCAAAGTGAAAGTAAATCTTAGGAAGGTTGAAAATATAAAGTGATGCTCAGGTCCAAAGACTTGGCTTTGGGGTTAATCATTTTAAGAACAGGGTTATGAATACGGAAAATCTGCACTGCTATACTAGCTACCTTTTTTTTTTTTTGTTAAAAAAAGGAAAATGTACTCGTTTCTCAATCTTGGTAACTTTAAGATATTTGGACTTTGACTCCCAGAATTCCCCAGCTAGCGTTTCATAGGTGCAAACCTGAATTATGTCACCAAGATATAAAAATGATGTTTAGACTCAAAAGAGAGTGCAGATAAGAGCAACACAAATGATTAAGGGCCTGGAGGCTAAAACATACGAAGAACGATTGTAGGAATTGGGTATATCTAGTCTAATGAAAAGAAGGACTAGGAGTGACATGATAGCAGTCTTCCAATATTTGAGGGGTTGCCATAAAGAAGGGGGAGTCAAACTGTTAAGTTCGGGAAGTAACGAGGCTGGAGACCAGGGTAGTGACAACAGCTCTTTAATATATGGTGAACCCAGCAACCTGGCTGGGGAAAAACAACCCTTTATATACTGTTTAACCGGCGGCTTCAACCAATCAGCAATGTGCTTGTTTCCCGCCTAAATATTTAAAGATACATAACACTCCTCCCCTCCCAGAAAACACTTTACCACTATTTACATATTATTTACATGTTATTTTTCGACGTAGTCACGCAAATAACCTGGGCGTCTCCTAATTCTTTCGGACCTGCGCGGTTCAGTCCTGGGTGGTGTTTTGAGCTGGTCGGAGGGGCTTTTTTCTCCTCCCAGCTCTTTCTCTAGGCCATCGGGCCCTGGATTACTTGCAGTCTCTTTTTCTTGGCCATCCGCCTTGGATTACTTTTTGAGTTTTCCTGCTGTTTCCATCGAACCTGATGGCGCCGCTGGACCTCCGGGACCTCAGCTAAGTCTTGCGCCTCCCGGTTATGGTCAGCTGTGGATTCAAATAAGGAGTGGTCATGATCTGTCTCAGCTAGCTCGGGTTGTTCAGCTATTCGCTTCCTTATCTGATCTATGTGGCGCCCATACTCGGTTGTCTTGTAACTCACCAAGTATGACTTTGGACCGTTGCTTTTATGATTTGCCCTGCGAGCCAACTTGGGCCGTCCCCATAGTTGCGGGCCCACACTGGTCGCCTATGCCCATTTCTCTCGTTTTTCTAGTTCCCTTGTAACCCTCTGGTGTGTAATGGGATTCAAACGGTCAAGTGGGCACCGGAGCTCCGTCCCATCAATAATTCGGCTGGGCTTCTGCCTGTAGCAGTGCTTGGGGTTCTATGCTGACGGCCAGAAAGAAATCTATCTTTGTTTGCCAGTCACCTGGCTTGAGCCTGACACGCCTCCTTAGCGCCCGGACGGAACGCTCTGCAAGGCCATTCGACGCAGGATGGAAAGGCGCAGAGAGGGCATGTCGGATGCCTCCTCTGCCAAGTATTCTCAAACTGGGCTGCCGTGAATTGCGGGCCGCTGTCGGACACCAGAGTGTCAGGCAACCCGTGGGTTGCGAATAGGTGGCGAGGGCTGCGATTACTGCCTCGGCTGTCGTGGATTTCATGAGTATGATCTCCAACCATTTAGAGAATGCGCCGACAACCACTAGGAAGGTTTGGCCGTGGAAAGGGCCAGCAAAATCAATGTGGATTCTTGACCAGGGCCCTTGGGGTTTTTCCCATTCCTGACTGGGGCCGTGCTAGTAGAGGTCTGGACTCTGGCAAGCCTGGCATTTCCCTACCCTCTCAGCAATCTCTGAGTCCATGAGTGGCCACCACACATAGCTTCTGCTAGCCCCTTCATCCTTACGATCCCTGGGTGACCTCGTGGAGGAGGTCCAATACCTTTCCCTCAATTTATCCGGGATTACCACGATCACCCCATAACAGGCACCCCTTGAGCCGAGAGCTCATCACGCTTTTTACAAATTCCTTAAACTGCTCGCCGCAGCGGGCCACCCTCTTTGTACCCAACCGAGTACAGTCCTTAACATAATGTCCCGGTATGATGCCCGAGCCACTTCCTTAGATGTGACTGGGCCAGAGTCCAAAGAGTCAATAAGCAGGATGGGCGTCCCGGGAGTGGGATCTTCGATCGCCCCTGGTAGTGGGCATCTGCTTAACGCGTCCGCATGCCCCACTTCTTTTCCTGGTCGATGCTGCAGCTTGTAAGAATAAGCGGCTAAGAAAATAGTCCATCGAGTCAATCGTGGCGAAAGTGCCACAGGCGTTGGGCGGTCGCCAGCCAGTATTCCTAACAGCGGTCTGTGGTCAGTCACAATTTCAAAGTCTCGCCCAAAAACATATTCGTGAAATTTTTTTACCCCTGACACAATTGCTAGCGCTTCCTTATCTAACTGGCTATAGTTCCTCTCTGGGGAGGACATCGTTCTGGAGTAGAAGGCTATAGGGGCTTCTGTGCCGTTTGGCAGTCTGTGGCTGAGCACAGCCCCCACCCCGTAAGGGGAGGCATCGCAAACCAGCACTAATGGCAATGAGCTATGATACTGGATGAGCAGGCTATCGCTCGAGAGCAGGTTTTTTACTGCTTCGAAAGCCCTACTTTCCGACTTTCCCCAAGACCAAACAGTATTTTTCCCTAGAAGCTTATGCAGCGGTTCAGCAACGGTCGCTTTGTTTTTTAAAAAAACCGCGTAAAAATTCACTAGCCCCAGGAATGCCTGTAGCTCTGTTTTGTTTTTGGGCGCTGGAGCCTTTTTAATTGCCTTGACCTTGCTCTCAGTGGGTGAATTTTCTTGTCTATTCGGTAGCCCAAGAATTACGGATTCTACCCCTATCTGGCATTTGTTCACTTTAACCTTTAGTCCGCTGACCGAAAATGCCCAGAACTTTTCTCAAACGCTCCCCAATTCCTCTATTTCCGCTGATATCAATACATCATCGAAGTAGGGAACTACCGCTGGGAGCCCTTGCAGAAGTCGTACCATTAAGTTTTGGAACAGCCCTGGTGCCACACTCACCCCAAATTGTAATCGGGTACACTTGAATGCCCCCCTGTGAGTTACAATTGTTTGGGCTTCGGCTGTGTTGGCGTTCACGGGCAGTTGTTGGTAGGCTTGAGCCAAGTCTAACTTTGCAAAGACTTGCCCTTGCCCCAAAGAGTGCAGCAAGTGTTGCACCACGGAACTGGGTAAGCGCTTTTCTGTAAGGCTTTGTTTAGCCGCCTTGTAGTCAGCGCAGATTCTAATTGACCCATCTGGTTTTACTGGGTGACGATTGGCGTCTCCCACTTTGCGTGATCGACTGGCACCAAAATCCCTGATTTATGAGCTTATCTAGCTCCTTGTCAATTTTAGGTTTAAGGGCAAAAGGGACTCTCCTTGCCTTTAACCTAATGGGGGCTACCTGGGGGTCTAAGTTGAAGGAAATAGGGGTCCCCTTGTACTTGCCCAGGCAGTCCTTGAAGACATCTTCGAACTCGCTCATGAGTATGTCTTTCAGGTTACAGTCACTTCTGTAGATGCCAGTCACTCCCATGCCCAGTGCACGAAACCAGTCTAGTCCCAACAAACTAGGCAGGGTCCCTTCGACGATCGTGATGGGCAGGGTCTTCTTGTGTGGTCCGTATCGACTCGGACGGAGGTGGTCCTCGAACAGGGATGCGATTCCCTTGGTAGTCGTGGACTCGTAGCCGTTGTGTTTGCAGGTGGCGCGCGACTGATGGCAGTGACTTTGCCAAAGTGTCCCAGGACATGATGGTGATCGCTGACCCGTGTCCACTTCGAGTCGGCACCGTGACTCCTTCTATTTTGGGTTTGGTGAAGATCTTCTTCTCCACCCGGGTTGAGGCGCGCCTATGACCACAGTCGCTTGGTTTGAATCCGCGCTTTTTGTTTGAGCCAATCGCGGGTCGCCTTGCCGATCCCGCGCCTGATTGGCCGATTTGAATTTTCGGCGGAAGGTTGGGGAGCTCGACAGACTTGAGCTAGGTGCCCTTTCTTCTCGCACCGACATGTTGCGCCTTAACTTGCAGCGTTGGCGCTGGTGTTGACCCCCGCAACTTCCGTGATTCGTCCCGGTCCTCTTTGTCGCCCGTTCGGCAGACCCTTCCTCATCCTCACCGCCAGATTCGGTTTGGATCTCTTCTTGGTGCACCGGGTTGACTTTGTGCTCGCCTTTGGTGTGAGAGGCTTTGCAGTGTCTCCGCCGCTTGGGTGGACATTTCATGCGCCTGGCTTCGCCCAGGCGCTTGCCAGCGCCAGATTGCTTTTCGATAGCAGCCGCCCGCAAACGCATGTCTCTGACCCCTGATGAGTTGCTCCAGCAGCACCTCGCCCAGGTCTCGTACCCACAGTCTTTGGAGGCTTTCCGCAGGGCGGCCATGTAGTCGCCGATGGATTCGCCTCCAGCTGCCGCCTCCAAATTCAAAACGCCGCACGATTTGGACGGCGTTGGCGCGAAATGGTTTTTAGCAGGGTTTGCAGAGTTTGCCACGATACCGATTGTATCGGCGTTGGCTCTGCCAGGGCTTCCGCGATGTCGATGACCTCGACCGCAGTGGCTCAAGAAGTATGCCCTTTATGTTGTCTGAACTCCTTGCAGTTCGTTGGCTTCTAGAAAGCTTTCAAACGGGTCATGTACGCTCCCCATTTCTCTTAGCCGGGTCAAACGGTGCGGGCGGAGTGTAACTGGCCATCTCCGCTTTTCTGCCCTGTGTTTGCTGGGTTCGGTTCTTTCGTGCTTCAGCTCGGTTCTGGTGCTCTTTAGCCTCGAGATCCCACCTTCGTCGCCAGTGTTAAGTTCGGGAAGTAACGAGGCTGGAGACCAGGGTAGTGACAACAGCTCTTTAATATATGGTGAACCCAGCAACCTGGCTGGGGAAAAACAACCCTTTATATACTGTTTAACCGGCGGCTTCAACCAATCAGCAATGTGCTTGTTTCCCGCCTAAATATTTAAAGATACATAACACAAACTATTCTCCAAAGTACTAAAGGCAGGACAAGAAGCTATGGATGAAAACTAACCAAGGAGAGAAGCAAACTTAGAATTTAGGAGAAATTTTCTGACAATGAAAATAATAAACCACTGGAATGACTTCCCTTCAGAAGTTATGGGTGCTTCTGTCAGAAGGTGAAGTAACAAAGAAGATTTTAGAATGTGCAGAAATGAATAGACTAACATTAAGAACAAAAGATAAAGAGGAGTCGGTGTATTTCAAGACATGGGGACGATTTTATACATGGTTAGAAAAGAAATATGAATAAAATGTGATAATTAATAAACTAGATAGAGTAAAAGTAAATGAGAGAAAAGACAAAAAAGGAATTGAAACTTAGATGCCGGCTGCATAAACGGAAAAGGGAGGGGGGGAAAACAAATGTTATTACATAAATGTACAACTATGATGATATATGTAAAATCAGTTAAATGGAAAAGAAACTGAAAAGAAAGTATGTATGAATAGAAAATTGGGGCTGCTCGGATACCAATAAGGAAAATATTGAATTGAAAATAAAAACAAGGGAGAGAGAATGGAAAGAGGAGTATAGGAGGGGAGGAGGGGAGAGAGGAACAGAAGAAAGGGAAAAGGAGAGGAAGAAAGGAAGGAAGGGGGGGAAAGAATAGGAGAGAAGGTTAGAAAGGGGGGAAGAAGTGAGGAGTGGGGGATAGGAAGGGGAAATAGAGAAGAGGAAGGAGAGGAGGAAAGAAGAAAGTAGAAAAAGAAGAAGGGAGGGAGGGGAAAGAGAGAAGAAGGAAAAGAAGGACTGTTGTGAGAAGAAATGGTCGAAGAGAATTATATAGAAAAATATATAACTATATTTAATTTTTTTTCTTAAGATGATGAATGAGTCAATATGAAAGTATAAAGAATATATACATGTTTTACAATGGATAAGAGACTGTACATTTATAATATGTCTGTGAGAAATAAAATAAAAAAGGTGGTGTTGTTTTTTTAAAAAAGAAGAAATTGTAGGTACTCCATCACTGGAGGCATTAAAGAAGAGACTAGAGAGCCTGTTGTCTAAAATGGTATAGGGTCTTCTGCTTGAACAGGGGGTTGGACTAGAAGACCTCCAATGTACCTTCCAACTCTGTATTCTGTTCTGATTTAATAAGGGAGCTACATGAGCCCTGGTGGCGCAGTGGTTAGAGTGCAGTACTGCAGGCTATTTCTGCTGACTTCCAGCTGCTAGCTGTTCGGCAGTTCGATCCTGACCAGCTCAAGGTTGACTCAGCCTTCCATCCTTCTGGGTTGGGTAAAAGGAAGACCCTAATTGTTGAGGTCAGTATGCTGACTCTGTAAACCGCTTAGAAAGGGCTGTTAAGCCCTGTGAAGCGGTATATAAGTGTAAGTGCTATTGCTATTGCTGCATTGTCTGTTATGTCTAATGCATTTCACGTGCCTCCCGGACCGAGATGGGGGGGACAGAACAAATGCTCTCTCCTGGCCTTTTAGCCTTTTAATAACAATATCAATGCTCTCTTCTGGCCTTTTAAGTTTTTAAGTATTTCAGTTGTAAAAGATTTATATTACTCTTCATATTATGTTTTGTTTCAGTGGTGCACCCGCCCCCCATGGTTCTGTTTCATGAGATGGGTGGCCATAGAAAGAGAAAATAAATAAATAAATTAAAACAGTTGTGCCATCTGTAAGAAATAGTCCAGGACAGCGATGAAATGTAAAATTTGTTACTACCGGTTCTGTGGGTGTGGCTTGTTGGTGGGGGGTAATGTGACTGGGTGGGCATGGCCAACTTTTTTTTTTAACTTTTAAAAGCATTTTTTCTACAACCTCTTTGGCCGAAGACGTTGTAAAAAAATGATTTTAAAAGGCTCTGATGATCCCAGCTGAGTCGCACGATCATCAGATGATTTTTTTTTTACTTTTAAAAGCATTTTTTCGGTCAAAGAAAAAATGCTTTTAAAAGTAAAAAAAACATGCTTCTGATGATCGTGCAGCTCAGCTGGGCAATTGAAGGGTTGGGCAGGGATTTTTGCTACCGGTTCTTTGAACCACCTGCCACCATCATTATCGGATCAGGCGATCTGGTCCGAACCGGGACCATTTCACCCCGGTGTAGGGTCTCCTGCTTGGGTGGGGGTGGGGGTTGGACTAGATCCCTTCCAACTCTGTTAATCTGTAATCTGTTTCTTCCTCCTCCTCCTCCTTCTCCTCTCTATTTATTTTCTCCTCTGCTGCATCTCTAGAAGCTGGTTTAATTACAATTTACTCTGCACTCTCTATGCAAATGAAGAGAGGTTTCCCCCTTTGTCTTAAGTGCTGCATGCGGCATTAACTGTGGAGCAAACATTTTACAGTTTGTCTACACATATTGAGAAAGAGAGAGATGAAGGGGGAATTGGAAACCGAGCGACAGATGAGATTCTTTGCTGAAGCAACGTGAAAAAGCTGTACCCAGAAAGCAGATTTATCAAGACTGGAGGATCGAAATTTCCACACATATAAAGGCCTCAAACCCTCTTTATGCAACTAAAATTAAGTGTGTGCCCATGTTCTATAAATATCCACATCTAACGTTCGTATACAATCAACAACATGTTTTCTGCACTTCTATGAAATTGGTCCATCTGTTTGCATGCCATTTATCCTTCATTTTTCTTTTTTTCCCTCCTTTTTTTGGCTAAAGTACGGGAGGAGGGGAATGTTTGAGAAAATGAGTAGGAGAGCAAAGTAATAAATTAGGAGGAACTTTGGCTTTACTTTGCTATATAGGTAGTCTTCAACTTACAACCTCAATGGAGCCCAATGTTTTCGTTGCTAAGCGAGACAGTTGTTAAATGAGTGTTGTCCCATTTTACGACCTTTCGTGCCACCTTTGTTAAGCAAATCACTTGCAGTTGTTAGGTTAGTAAGGCGGTTGTTAAGTGAATCTGGCTTCCTTATTGACTTTGCTTGTCAGAAGGCCGCAAAAGTGATCACGGGACCCTTTTCATGTAGCAAAAGTTCATTTAGTGACAGTTACAACAGCACTGGAAAAAGTGACTTATGACTGTGTTTCACACAACCCTTGCAGCATCCCCAGGGTCACGTGATCCGCTTTTGCGACCTCCTGACAAGCAAAGTCAGTGAGGAATCCGGATTCGCTTCAACAACCGAGTCATTAAGTTAACCGATGCGATGATTCACTTCACAACCGTGGCAAGAAAAGTCGTAAAATGGGCCAAAACGCACTTGAGAAATGTGTCACTTGGCAACGTAAATTTTGGGCTCAGTTATGGTTGTAACTTGAGGACTAACTGTATTGCCAGGTGCTCTAAATGGGGCTACCATGTAGTATTCCTGTTGTGGTCTGTCAGCAGCCTACAGAGCTGGCAACAGAGTCAGAAAGCGGTGAGGCTGAGGTGAGGCCAGGGCCATCGGGGAATGAGGTGCGGAATCCAGAGCCTCCAGAGGCTGACAGTAGTGAGGCAGAGGAACAGGAGGAGCCTGTTCCTAATGCACACATGAGAAGATCTGCCAGAAGGCAAGAGCAGCTCAAGCAAAAAGGATAACTCAGGAGTAGGGCCAAGAGATGATTGGCCCCTCCCATAAGGCTTAAAACAGACCAGCACCGGTGATTCAGCTTTGCCAGAAAACAACGTTGTAGTTGCATCTTCTGCTTCATCCTCTGCTTCATGTACGTCTTTGTTTTTGTGACTTTTGGACATTTGCCAGGAAGGGCCTTTGGCAGTTTGCCTAATTGGACTAAGGTTTGTGAGATAACTTTGGTGGATTATTCAAAATGTACTGAAGAAGAAGATAAAGTTCCTGCCACAATTTTTCCTTTTGGGAATTATAATGGATTGTACAGGGATTGAGACTAAATTGATTTTGAACTTAATAACAGCAGCAAGACTGTTGATTGGACAATACTGGAAGAAAGAAGAGATACCTACAATAGAAGAATGGATATTGAAAGTTATTAATTTGGCTGAGATGGCTAAAATCTCAGCGTTTTTAAAAGACAATACGCAGGAAAGATATTTAATTGAATGGAAAAATGGATTGATTATCTACAAAACAGATATCAGATTAAGAAATATCAGATTGCCTTTGAATAATTAGAAAGTTATTTTATGTAATGGGAGGGGTTGGGAGACGAAAAGCTTTGGATGTGGTTATTTGATTGGACTTTACCTTGTGATTGACCGGGAAGCCGGGGGTGGGGAGGAGGGGTGTTTTGTTTTGTTTTTGGGAGGGAGGGGGAAAAAAGGGGGAAAAATGTTTTTGTTTTTTTAAAACTCTTTCAATAAAAAAAAAAAAAAAGGTTTGTGAGATAACTGAGGAATTTGTGTTGGGGGGCATTTGCTTTACTTTGAGTTGAACGACGCTGGGAATGAAGTAATTCCCAGCTGTTTGAATAAAGTTTGCTTTTCCACGGACTAAGTTTATTACTACCTACTTGGGCCTGGGTCACAACAATTCCGAAGCTTCAGCTAGTGTTGAATGCAGTTCGGTGGTGGTATTCAGACGGTTCAGACCGATTCAGGCGAACCGGTAGTGGCGACCTGCCGCTATGCTGTCTTATTTAGCCACATTTTCTAAACCGCGCGCATGTGTGCAAACTGTGCATGCAAGCAAAGCACATGCCCAGAAGACCACATGCATGAGCTCACATTTTCAGTGCGCGGCAAACTGGTGGTAAAACTATGTGAAACCCACCTCGGATGCAGTTGTGTGAGAAATTTGGGTGCCCCCAAAATTTGACCTGTAACCCCTCTTGTTGTATCAGTTGCACTGGGTTTCAGTTTGCTTCTGAGTCCAATTCACGATCTTTAAAGATCTACCTGGCATGGGGCCAGATGACCTCACCACCACAATGTTTCTAGAAAATGTAAAAGTAATTCCGATTTATTTGCATAAGCTTGGTCAATGGGCTGCAGGTGATGTTGGCTGACTTTGAGACAGTAGGAACGAACCCGATTAATTCTTGGATGGAAACCAATAGGAAAGCCCAGAGTTGTAGACTAAACTAGGAAGCGGGAGGGAAATAGCCTTAGAAAAGGCAATCCGAAACTGCTTCTGCCTCACTGCCAAGAAAACTCCAGGTATGAATCTGTAAAAATCAGCAGGGGTTGACATTTTTTTAAAACTTTATATACTCTTAATAAGTCTGTCAAACCTGGGAAAGAAATAGAACAAGTCTGTGCCTTGGATTGAAAATACAGCAGGATATCGGTTCCAAATTGGGCACAAGCCACCAATTATCTGAAACCTCAAAATAGGTCTTGAATCAAATATATGTTCCTACCCACAATTGAATCAGAATAGAGCTGGAAGGGACCTTGGAGGTCTTCTAGTCCAACCCCCTGCTCAAGCAAGAGATCCTATACTCATGAGGGCGAACCTATGGCACAATTGCCACAGGTGGCATGTGGAGCCATATCGGTGGGCACGCGAGAATTGCCCTAGCTCAGCTGATTTTTGGGCCTTCTGGGCCTACCGGAAGTTGGGAAACATGCTGTTTCTGGGCTCCGGAAGCCCTCCAGGGGTGGGTGGGAAAGGCCCATTTTTCGCTCTTCACAGGCTCCTAGAAAGCCTCTGGAGCCTGGGAAGAGCAAAAAAAGGGGCCTTCCATTCCGACCATACCATCCGGTGCCAAATGCGGGGGGGAGCGCGAGAGGGTGGCGTGCGCATTTGCAGGGGGGCAGAGCACATTGACTTATGGGTGTGGGCATGCGCATGCATGACCCCCCGCCCCAGCGCTCTCCCCACTTTTGGCACACGACAGCAAAAAAGTTAGCCATCACTGCCCTATACCATTTCAGATAGGTGGTTGTACAGTCTTTTCTTAAAAACCTCCAGTGATGAAGCATCTACAACTTGGCAGAATAGAATAGAATAGAATAGAATAGAATAGAATAGAATAGAATAGAATAGAATAGAATAGAATAGAATAGAATTCTTTATTGGCCAAGTGTGATTGGACACACAAGAAATTTGTCTTTGGTGCATATGCTCTCAGTGTACATAAAAAGACAAGATATATTTGTCAAGAATCATAAGGTACAACACTTAATGATAGTCATAGGGTACAAATAGGCAATCAAATCATACTAGGAAACAATCAATATCAATATAAATCATAAGGATACAGGCAACAAAGTTACAGTCATGCAGTCATAAGGGGGAGGAGATGGGTGATAGGAACGATGAGAAGACTAATAGTAATAGTAATGCATCCTTAGTGAATAGTTTGACAGTATTGAGGGAATTATTTGTTTAGCAGAGTGATGGCGTTCGGGAAAAACTGTTCTTGTGTCTAGTTGTTCTGGTGTGCAGTGCTCTATAGCATCATTTTGAGGGTAGAAGTTAAAATAGTTTATGTCCAGGATGTGAGGGGTCTGTAAATATTTTCACAGCCCTTTTAGATGACTAACAGAGAATTAAAATAAACACCCATCCCTCTTTGTACAGATAATTCTCTACATATGACAAGTCACTTAGCCATCAAAGTTATGATGGACTTACTTTGAGGCTACTTATGACACAAATGTGAAGTTATGATGATTGAGCTCCTTCCGAAAGGTCATGCAAGTGAACATCAAGCGCTCAGCAAAATGGCTGTTTGCAATGTCTTGTGATCACATGAACATAGTATTTTTATTGATCAAATTTATTTATCTACCAAATTTTTATTTATTTATTTATTTATTTATTTTGTCGCAACAATATATGTAAGAATCATACAAAAGATTATATAGTATATAAACATATAAACTATATATATAGGAAGAAGAAAAGAAAACAATAGGACAGGAACGGTAGGCACGTTAGCGCTTATGCACTTTATGGTCCTCTTAGGAATGGGGTGAGGTCAATAGTAGAAAGTTTTTGGATAAAGCTTTTAGGATTATGGGAAGAGACCACAGAGTCAGGTAAAGTATTCCAAGCACTGATGATTCTGTTACAGAAGTCATATTTTCTGCAATCTAGATTAAAGCGGTTGACATTAAGTTTAAATCTATTAGTTGCTCTAGTATTATTGCAATTAAAGCTGAAGTAGTCTTTAACAGGAAGGACATTACAATAGATTCTGTGAGTTAAACTTAGGTCTTGTCGAAGGCGACGGAGTTCCAAGTTTTCTAAGCCTAGGATTTCAAGTCTGGTGGGATAAGGTATTCTATTGTTTTCAGAGGAATGGAGAACTCTTCTTGTAAAATATTTCTGGACACGTTCAATTGTATTGATGTCAGAGATGTGGTGAGGGTTCCAAACAGGCGAGCTGTATTCTAGAATTGGTCTAGCAAATGTTTTATATGCTCTGGTTAATAGTGTGGTGTTTTTGGAAAAGAAACTACGCAAGATTAGGTTTACAACTCTTAGAGCTTTTTTTGCTATGTAATTGCAGTGGGCTTTGGCACTTAGATCATTTGACATGAAAATGTTATGCCACTCATCTGACTCTGGCTGGCTCTTATAAGAGTTTTGCTGAAAACTAGTGCCTACTTCTGGTTTCCAGCAAAATCGTGCCCATTGTGAACTGTTGGTTTGCTTAACAACAGCAGGTTCATTTAATAACCATACAGTAGTGGCCAAAATTGTGGAAACCTTCTGGGAAAAGTGTATTTTTGAGGTTTGATGGCTAAGAACACCACTTTTTTTTTGAGTAGTGTGCCTTAAATAGAATAGAATAGAATAGAATAGAATAGAATAGAATAGAATAGAATAGAATAGAATAGAATAGAATAGAATAGAATAGAATAGAATAGAATAGAATAGAATAGAATAGAATAGAATAGAATAGAATAGAATAGAATAGAATAGAATAGAATAGAATAGAATAGAATAGAATAGAATAGAATAGAATAGAATAGAATAGAATAGAATAGAATAGAATAGAATAGAATAGAATAGAATAGAATAGAATAGAATAGAATAGAATAGAATAGAATAGAATAGAATAGAATAGAATAGAATAGAATAGAATAGAATAGAATAGAATAGAATAGAATAGAATAGAATAGAATAGAATAGAATAGAATAGAATAGAATAGAATAGAATAGAATAGAATAGAATAGAATAGAATAGAATAGAATAGAATAGAATAGAATAGAATAGAATAGAATAGAATAGAATAGAATAGAATAGAATAGAATAGAATAGAATAGAATAGAATAGAATAGAATAGAATAGAATAGAATAGAATAGAATAGAATAGAATAGAATAGAATAGAATAGAATAGAATAGAATAGAATAGAATAGAATAGAATAGAATAGAATAGAATAGAATAGAATAGAATAGAATAGAATAGAATAGAATAGAATAGAATAGAATAGAATAGAATAGAATAGAATAGAATAGAATAGAATAGAATAGAATAGAATACAATAGAATAGAATAGAATAGAATAGAATAGAATAGAATGAAATAGAATAGAATAGAATAGAATAGAATAGAATAGAATAGAATAGAATAGAATAGAATAGAATAGAATAGAATAGAATAGAATAGAATAGAATAGAATAGAATAGAATAGAATAGAATAGAATAGAATAGAATTCTTTATTGGCCAAGTGTGATTGGACACACAAGAAATTTGTCTTTGGTGCATATGCTCTCAGTGTACATAAAAAGACAAGATACATTTGTCAAGAATCATAAGGTACAACACTTAATGATAGTCATAGGGTACAAATAGGCAATCAAATCATACTAGGAAACAATCAATATCAATATAAATCATAAGGATACAGGCAACAAAGTTACAATCATGCAGTCATAAGTGGGAGGAGATGGGTGATAGGAACGATGAGAAGACTAATAGTAATAGTAATGCATCCTTAGTGAATAGTCTGACAGTGTTGAGGGAATTATTTGTTTAGCAGAGTGATGGCATTCGGGAAAAAACTGTTCTTGTGTCTAGTTGTTCTGGTTGTGCAGTGCTCTATAGCGTCATTTTGAGGGTAGAAGTTGAAATAGTTTATGTCCAGGATGTGAGGGGTCTGTAAATATTTTCACAGCCCTTTTAGATGACTAAATAATTGAAATAAATACCCATCCCTCTTTGTACAGATAATTCTCTACATATGACAAGTCACTTAGCCATCAAAGTTATGATGGACCTACTTTGAGGCTACTTATGACACAAATGTGAAGTTATGATGGACCTACTTTGAGGCTACTTATGACACAAATGTGAAGTTATGATGATTGAGCTCCTTCTGAAAGGTCATGCAAGTGAACATCAAGCGCTCAGCAACATGGCTGTTTGCAATGTCTTGCGATCATGTAACCGTAGTATTTTTATTGATCAAATTTATTTATCTATCAAATTTTGATGCCACTCATCTGACTCTGGCTGGCTCTTATAAGAGTTTTGCTGGTTTCCAGCAAAATCGTGCCCATTGTGAACCGTTGGTTTGCTTAACAACAGCAGATTCATTTAATAACCATACAGTAGTGGCCAAAATTGTGGAAACCTTCTGGGAAAAGGGTATTTTTGAGGTTTGATGGCTAAGAACACCACTTTTTTTTTTAAGTAGTGTGCCGTAAAATTATATATCAATGGAAAGATAATTTAATCAAGAATATAATGCTTTTCAACCTTTGTTTGAGAGATAAAAGTGGCTTTTTTTCTGGAATTCTAGATTTCAGGCCAAATTAACATAACATAACATAACATAACATAACATAACATAACATAACAACAGAGTTGGAAGGGACCTTGGAGATCTTCTAGTCCAACCCCCTGCCCAGGCAGGAAACCCTGCGCCGAACAGTCCTTGCACTCAACTTCACATTGGATTGCACCATTTCATCTTGTATACACCCAGATCAGAGGTGGGTTTCAGCAGGTTCTGACCAGTTTTGGAGAACCAGTAGTGGAAATTTTGAGTACTTTGGAGAACCAATAACTACTACCTCTGACTGGCCCCAGCTCCATCTATTCTCCACCTCTTGAGTCCCACCTGATCGGGAGGAAATGGGGATTTTGCAGTATCCTTTCCCTGGAGTGGGGAGGGAATGGAGATTTTACAGTATCCTTCCCCTGCCATGCCCATCAAACCACGCTCACCGAGCCATGCTACACCCACCGAGTCACACCCGCCAAGCCACGCCCACAGAACTGGTAGTAAAAAAATTGAATCCCACCACTGACCCAGATGATTTTCTGGGTCATGTAGGGGCAGTCTCTTAATTCTTCTATCATCACTTGCTGTTGTGCACCTTTTCCTGCCTTTACCAGTGTGGTTTTGTAGTGACTGAGTCTCCTTATACCTCTTCAGAAACTTAGAAATGCCACCTGTGGTTAAGTTTCCACCCATTGCTTCTTGTTCTACCCTCAGGTGCTTTGGAGAATAGCTTGACTCCCTCTTCTTTGTGGCAACCCCTGAGATATTGGAAGACTACTATCATGTCTCCCCTAGTCCTTCTTTTCATTAAACTAGACATACCGAGTTCCTGCAACCGTTCTTCATATGTTTTAGCCTCCAGTCCCCTAATCATCTTTGTTGCTCTTCTCTGAACTCTTTCTAGAGTCTCAACATCTTTTTTACATCGTGGTGACCAAAACTGATGGCAGCAACCAAAAATTCCTGCAGTCTGCGCCGAACAGTCCTTGCACTCAACTTCACATTGGATTGCACCATTTCATCTTGTATACACCCAGATCAGAGGTGGGTTTCAGCAGGTTCTGACCCGTTTTGGAGAACCAGTAGTGGAAATTTTGAGTACTTTGGAGAACCGGTAACTACTACCTCTGACTGGCCCCAGCCCCATCTATTCTCCACCTCTTGAGTCCCACCTGATCGGGAGGAAATGGGGATTTTGCAGTATCCTTCCCCTGCCATGCCCATCAAACCATGCTCACCGAGCCATGCCACACCCACCGAGTCACACCCGCCAAGCCACGCCCACAGAACTGGTAGTAAAAAAATTTGAATCCCACCACTGACCCAGATGATTTTCTGGGTCATGTAGGCGCAGTCTCTTAATTCTTCTATCATCACTTGCTGTTGTGCACCTTTTGCTGCCTTCACCAGTGTGGTTTTGTAGTGACTGAGTCTCCTTATACCTCTTCAGAAACTTAGAAATGCCACCTGTGGTTAAGTTTCCACCAATTTTTCTTTTAACTTCTTTATAACTGTAGCCGTGTTCACTTAATAACACTATTTTGCATCACTTTCTGGGCGACCAGACAACTCTTTGCACCATTACTTTAATTTTATTATGTTTTACAAGCTCACTAAATGAAAGAACACAAAAAAAATCCCAACCAATTTGATAGCAATCACATAACACACTGGCAAATGTCCCCTTCTCAGCTTCCATACATGACATCAATTACTGAATCCTACTGTGATCTGATTGGCTCATTGCCAAAACAAGATGACACCTGATTGGCTCTCTAAACACTCCTGCTACAATCAGATGAAGGAAAGCTACCTGATACCAACTTAAGCAAGTTGGGTTTCCTTTTTTCTGGTTACTTGGCTATCACTTTTCATAGAATACAGATAGTTGAACAAACTTTCTTGCATTACATCCTCGATTAAACTATCTTTCCATTAATATATAATTTTATGGTACTACTCCAAAATAAAAAAGTGGTGTTATTAGCTATCAAACCTCAAAAATACACTTTTCCCAAAAAGTTTTTACAATTTTAGCCACTACTTGTAGTGATTCACTTAAAAACCTCAAGAAAAATGGTTGTAAATTCATGTCGGACCATCCTATTTTATGAATGTCATGACTCAAATTGGGCAGACTCCTTTATGGTCATAGGTAGAGGATTACTGTACATACAATTGTAGGAATTTAGCACCCACCCCCCTCCTAGAAGAATGAAATATTTTAGAAAATATTTAAAAAGGCAGAATATATTTCCCTGGATGAGAAATGGAGAAACATGTTTTAAAGACAAAGCAGCTTCCTGACTCCCCCCACCTTTGTCAATGGGCCATTAAAGCCTCAGTAAAAGCTCACTCATTTCCCCCCACCTTTGTCAATGGGCCATCATCATCTGCAACATAATAGGACCCATCTAGCAACAGAAACTCACCACATGACACCTGGGAAGATTACATCAGCCAGCAAGCTAGCTAAAACCCCCACCCCCTGGGAGTCTGACAGCCAATCAGGGTACTCTTCCTGTGCCCCAGAAAGTTCAAAGCTCAGAAAATGCATAAAGCCAGGGAGCGCACAGGATCTCATCCCTTTTCTGTTTAGGAACTCAAGCCATGTGATCATGACCACCATTAAACCATCTTTCCAAGCAGCCTCCATGTTTCCAGTGTCTTTGTCCCCACTTGGAACTGAACCCAGATGGATATTTCTTCCAACAAAATAATGCTGAATGCACAATCCAAAGAGGGCAAGAAGAGGTACCTTCTGCCTGCCACAGTATCAATTTTAAACATCTTCCACCTCCCCCCTGGCTACTGTTGTCCAACGGTTTATATGTTCCTCAATTCCTGGTTAATACTTAGATGGCAGCTAACCAGCAACTGTCAGCCAGATTGGGAAGTCAAAAACTTCCTGGAGAAAAGCATTAGGAAATCGCCTGTATCACTGCCAAGAAAACTGCACAGCTGCCTCTTTGCACGTAGTCGAAATTAAACTGAACTCGAAGAAAACTTAAACTTTTGTTCTGTAGTTAACTGCTAAACAGTTAGCTGCTGTTTCTTTTATAAAATGGCTTTTTTTTTCCAGTCTCAGAGGACCGCATGCGGACAAGGGTGATGAAGGGATGTCATTTAAGATAGCCTGGTGGGAAGTCCAGGACTACCTGTAAAGTAATTCCTAATTGAGTTGAGGAGAGATTTAGCATCCCTGAAAAACACAAGACATTATAACCCCTGATGGAGAAATCCCTCAACTGCTCTCCAAATTTTTGAATGGAACAGCTGAGCGACTCAGAATAACAGAATAACAGAGTTGGAAGGGATGCTGGGGGTCCTCCAGTTCAACCCCCAGTCCACATAGGAGACCCTATGCCATTTCAGACAAATGGTTGTCCAATTTCTTCTTAAAAACCTCCAGTATTGGACCACTCACAACTTCTGGAGGCAAGTTGTTCCACTGGTTAATTGTTCTCAGTGTCAGGAAATTCCTCCTTAGTTCCAGGTTGCTTCTCTCTTTGATGAGTTTCCATCCATTGCATCTTGTCCTGCCTTTAGGTGCTTTGGAGAACAGGTTGACCCCCACCCCTCTTCTTTGTGGCAGCCCCTTATGTATTGAAACACTGCAATCCTATCACCCCAATCCTTCTTTTCATTAAAGTAGACAAATCCAATTCCTGTAACTGTTCCTCGTAGGTTTTATCCTCTAGTCCCTTAACCATGTTTGTTGCTCTTCTGTGCACTCTTTCTAGAATCTCAACATCTTTTTTTTATATCATGGCAACCAAAACGGGATGCAATATTTCAGGTGTGGTCTTACCAGGGCATCTATTAAATGATATTAACACTTCACGTGATCTTGATTCTGTCCCTCTGTTAATGCAGTCTAGAACTGTGTTGGCTTTTTTGGTAGCTGTTGCACTCTGCTGGCTCATATTTATGTGATTGTCCACTAGGACTCCAAGATCCCTCTCATAGTTGCTGCTGTTGAGCCAGGTACCACCTATACTCTACCTGTGCATTTGGTTTTTCTTGCCTAAATGTAGAGCCTTACTTTTTTAAACCACTGAATTTCATTTTGTTAGATAGCGTCCAATGTTCAAGTCTGCCAAGATCCTTCTGTGTCTTGAGCCTATCTTCTGGAGCAGGGGTGTCAAACTCAAGGCCCACAGGATGGATCTGGCCTGTGGGGTGCTTAGATCAGGCCTACAGGGCCAACCTGACACAGTGAAGAACTGGCCTGTGGTGCCTCTGCCAGCGAAAACGGAGCTCAATTTTTGCTGGCAGTGGGTTGCAGGAGGCGGTTGCATGTGAAAAGGGAGCTTTCCAGGGCCTGTTTTTGCTGGCAGAACGCTTGGGCCACCACAAGTGTCCCCAACTTGAGTGAGGTCGAGCTGGCCATTCCCACCCTGGTCCCCTGAGGTCAAACACAACCCTAATGCACCTCTATAACTGTCTGGTTTGGTTCTGCAACCCAACAAGACAGACACAGACTTCAGAGGATAATTAGAACTGCGGAAAAAACAATGGCTCTCAACCTGCCTTCCATTGAGGACCTGTATACTGCACGAGTCAAAAAGAGGGCTGTGAAAATACTTACAGACCCCTCACATCCTGGACATGAATTGTTTCACCTCCTACCCTCAAAAGACGCTATAGGGCACTGCTCACCAGAAAAACTAGACACAAGAACAAATAATTCCATCAACACTTTCAAACTATTCACTAAGTCTGCATAACTATTACTATTAATCTTCTCATCATGCCTATCACCCATCTCCTCCCACTTATGACTATATGAGTGTAACTTGTTGCGTATATCCTTACAATTTATATTGTTTCCTAGTATGATTTGATTGCTTATTTGTACCCTATGGCTATCATTAAGTGTTGTACCTTATGATTCATGACAAATGTATCTTGTCATTTTATGTACACTGAGAGCATATGCACCAAAGACAAATTCTTTGTGTGTCCAATCACACTTGGCCAAGAATTCTTTCTGTCTGCCTGTCTGCCTGTCTGTCTGTCTACCTACCTACCTACCTATCATCTATCTATATCTATCTATCTATCTATCTATCTATCTATCTATCTATCTATCTATCTATCTATCTATCTACCTATCCATCTATCTATCATCTATCCATCCATCTACCTACCTACCTACCAACCCAATCACCCATCATCTACCTATCATACATCTATCTACCTACCTACCTACCTACCTACCTATCATCTATCTACATCTATCTATCTATCTAATAATAATAATAATAATAATAATAATAATAATAATAATAATAATAATAATAATAATAATAATAATAATAATAATAATAATAATTTAATTTGTATACCGCCCTTCTCCCGAAGGACTCAGGGCGGTGAACAGGCAGATAAAATATAAATACACACAGTAATTAAAAACATCTATCTATCTATCTATCTATCTATCTATCTATCTATCTATCTATCTATCTATCTATCTATCTATCCATCTACTTATCTACATACTTACCCAACCACTCATCATCTACCTATCATCTATCTATCTATCTATCTATCTATCTATCTATCTATCTATCTATCTATCTATCTATCTATCTATCTATCTATCTATCTATCTATCTATCTATGCAGCCCTCGGTGAAATTGCGTTTGACATCCCTGTTCTGGAGTGTTGGCTATTCCTGCCAGCTTGGTGTCATCTGTAAATTTGATGAGTTCCCCTTCTATTCCCTCATCTACGCGAGGATGAAAATATTGAAGAGTACTGTGCCTAAGACAGTGGCCCTTCTTCAACTTTCCATTCCTTTTCCTGCACTTGCTTGAGAAACCAGGAAGACGTAACAAAGCTGCAGGTGATTTCTGCACGAGATTAAGGCTATGCAGAGTGATTTAATGAATCTCGCATCTTCCCGTTCCTTCATGGGTTGAACTATTGAGCCTCTGTTTGTCTGCTACGTGTAGAGTTATTGCATTACATGGTTATTTGTGCCCCAGCACAATTGATACCAAGTTTATTAGATTGCAGTTGAACTCATTTCGGATCCCAGATGTTATTAATCATAGGCCAGGAAAGGAGAGCAGTGAGCTTAAGGGTGATGGAGGAGGGTTTCCGAAAGGCACTTTCCCCCCCTTGTTTGTAAGCTTCAGCTGACTGACGAGATCTGTAAGGTTGGAGCATAATTTTTGCTTTGTCTGAGCTGGCTGCTTGATCTAAAGGCATCCGGCTGGTTGCCTAAGGTACAATTAAAACGGGGATTGCAATAGTCAAAGTGAAATTGAGAGTCATTTCTTCCTCACCATCTGCTTTCAAAACTAATGGGACTAGAGGTTTGTGAAAGTCTAAATCTTTTGATGAGTCATAAGGCTGACAAGCATTATTGTTTTTTCTTAAGTCAGGTCTAGACAAGGCCCACTTCTAAAAATCTCTCTCATATTTTTTTCCCTTCCTTTCCGTTCCTGAATTCCCATGTCCTATTTCAACAGCAAAAAAAATATCCATGAATTAGTACTTTACATCGATCGGTTCTGCTTTTACTTCAATCATCTTGTTGTATGCATTGAAAACAAAACAAAACTCTGTAATGAATAAATGAAGAATGAATGAATGAATGAATGAATGAATGAATGAATGAATGAATAAATAAATAAAGCAGTCTTGATGTGGTTGTACTTAATGGTCAGATTAGGGATTTTGGCTTATGGGGAGACAATTCTCATTTGTGTATGGCTTGCACACCCTGGAAAATGGAAATAATGGTGTGGAACATGGTTATTTTAATATGATTATTATTTTAATAACAGCTAATTATTTTTAGCCATTCACGGTTTGTTTTCCTTTCTACCCTGTCAAGATGATGAATGAGCTAATTAAATAATAAAAATAATGCGAAAAGTTTTTTTAAAAAATAAGTTAAAGTTAATACAAAAATACCGTTTTCACAAATTGCAAGTTGTTAATTGTATTAGTGAAGAATAAGTGAGGAACCTTATTGAAAGTAGGGGGTTGGTCTAGAAGGCCTCCAAGGTCCCTTCCAACTCTGATGTTATGTTATGTTATGTTATGTTAAAGTGAAGAATTTTTTTGTCAACCCAACAGCCTCAGGAATAATTGTGTTGTGCACATAGTCATCTACCTATGACCACAACGGAGCCCCGAATTTCTGTTGCTAAGCGAGACATTGGTTAAGGGAGTTTTGCCTCATTTTATGACCTTGCTTGCCACAGGTTGTTAAGTGAATCCCTGACGACGTTAAGTTAGGAACACAGTTGTTAAGTGACTCTGCCTTCCCCTTTGACTTTGCTTGTCAGAAGTTCACAAAAGGGGATCACATGACCTCGGGACACTGCAACGGTCATAAATACGAGTCAAATGCCAAGCAGCTGAATTTTGATTACGTGATTCTGTGGGAAGCTACAACGGTTGCAAACTGTGAAAAATAGTCATCACTCATAAGTCACTTTTTCAGTACCGTTGTAACTTCGAACAGTCACTAAATGAATCATTGTAAGTCGAGGACTACCTGTATTAATCGTCTTAGTACAAAAAGTGTCAGCACAGACACCTCACTTGTGAATCCGTTGACAGCTGAAGATCAGGCAAGATCCCAAAAACTGGTCTTTGATGAGGGAAGAACCACCCTAACAAAATCATAGGTATTTTGCAAAGTTTGCCTTGGACTTTTAGGTGGAGCATATAGGTAGTCCTCGACTTAAGCAATTCATTTAGCAGCTATTCAAAGTTGCAACAGCACTGAAAAAAAATGATTTACCGTATTTTTCGGAGTATAAGACGCATCTTAGTTTTTGGGGAGGAAAATAAGAAAAAAGCTGATTGGCAGGTGGATCGGCCTCCCGGAATACCCCCAATCAGCTGTTCCCAGAGGTGAATTTTAGCAACAGGTTTCTTAGCTCTGTGCCTTGCTTTTTTTTTTTCTGCCTCTGAAACTTCTGAAACTCCATTTCAGAAAAAACATTTTTTTTCTGCCTCTGAAAGCCTCCAAAACAGCTTCAGAAAAAAAGCCTCTGAAGCTCTGTTTGGGGGCTTCTTTTCTGAAGCTCTGTTTGGGGGCTTCTTTTCCGAAGCTCTGTTTGGAGGCTTTTTTTCTGAAGCTCTGTTTGGGTGCTTCTTTTCTGAAGCTCTATTTGGGGGCTTCTTTTCTGAAGCTCTGTTTGAGTGCTTCTTTTCTGAAGCTCTATTTGGGGGCTTCTTTTCTGAAGTTGTGTTTGGAGGCTTTTTTTCTGAAGCTCTGTTTGGGGGCTTCTTTTCTGAAGCTCTGTTTGGAGGCTTCTTTTCTGAAGCTGTATTTGGAGGCTTTTTTTCTGAAGCTCTGTTTGGGAGCTTCTTTTCTGAAGCTCTGTTTGGGGGATTTTTTTCTGAAGCTTCCTTTCTGATGCTTTTTTCAGCTTCTGAAACCTCCATTTGAGAAGCTGGGCAGGGCTACATTCGGAGTATAAGATGCACCCAGATTTTCACCCTCTTTTTTTGGGAAAAAAGGTGCGTCTTAAACTCCAAAAAATACAGTACTACTAGTCCTCGCACTTACAATAGTTCCCATGGTCATGGAATCCAAACCAAAATGTAGCATTCCCATGGTCATGAAATCAAAACGCAGCAACCAGCAGATGATTTAAGGCCTGGAGAGTAAAACACATGAAAAATGGTTGCAGGATTTGGGTTTGGTTAGTTTAGAGAAAAAAAGAACAAGGGGTGCGGGACACATGATAGCAGTATTCGAGTATTTGTGGGGCTGCAACAAAGGGGACATCCACTTATTTCCAAAGCAACAGAATGCAAGACAAGAAGCCATGGATGGAAACTAATCAAGGAGAGAAGCAACCTGCAATTGAGGAGAAACTTCCTAACAGTGAGGACAATTAACCAGTGGAACAACCTGCCTTCAGAAGTTGTGGGTGCTTCATCATTGGAGGTTTTTAAGAAGAGACTGGACAGCCACTTGTCAGAATAGACTAGACTAGACTAGACTAGACTAGACTAGACTAGACTAGACTAGACTAGAATAGAATAGAATAGAATAGAATAATAACAGAGCTGGAAGGGACCTTGGAGGTCTTCTAGTCCAATCCCCTGCTTAGGTAGGAAACCCTATACCATAAATGGTATAGCGTCTCCTGCTTGAGCAGCAGGTTGAGCTAGAAGACCTCCAAGGTCCCTTCCAGCTCTATTCTGATTGATTGACTGACTAATTGACATGATCATCATTTGCAACCTTCCTAGCCAGCTTCCAACAAGCAAAGTCAATGGGGGAAGTTAGATTTGCTTAAGGACAGTGTGTTCACTTAACAGCTAGAGTGATTCGCTTAGGCATAAATTTATTTATTTATTTTGTCACAATAATATATGTAGGTATCATACAAAAAGATTATATAGTAAATAAACACATATGAGTAAATATAAGGAGGTATAAGCATATATATAGGAAGAAGAAAAGAAAAACAATAGGACAGGAACGGTAGGCACGTTTGTGCGCTTATGCACGCCACTTATGGTCCTCTTAGGAATGGAGTGAGGTCAATAGTAGACAGTTTTTGGATAAAACTTTTAGGATTATGGGAAGAGACCACAGAGTTAGGTAAAGTATTCCAAGCACTGATGATTCTGTTACAGAAGTCATATTTTCTGCAATCTAGATTAAAGCGGTTGACATTAAGTTTAAATCTATTAGTTGCTCTAGTATTATTGCAATTAAAGCTGAAGTAGTCTTTAACAGGAAGGACATTACAATAGATGATTCTGTGAGTTAAGCTTAGGTCTTGTCGAAGGCGACGGAGTTCCAAGTTTTCTAAGCCTAGGATTTCAAGTCTGGTGGGATAGGGTATTTTATTGTTTTCAGAGGAATGGAGAACTCTTCTTGTAAAATATTTCTGGACACGTTCAATTGTATTGATGTCAGAGATGTGGTGAGGGTTCCAAACAGGTGAGCTGTATTCTAGAATTGGTCTAGCAAATGTTTTATATGCTCTGGTTAGTAGTGTGATGTTTTTGGAAAAGAAGCTACGCAAAATTAGGTTTACAACTCTTAGAGCTTTTTTTGCTATGTAGTTGCAGTGGGCTTTGGCACTTAGATCATTTGACATGAAAACTCCAAGGTCTTTAACGGGATGGGGGTCGTCTGTAAGGTAATGTCCATCTAGTATGTATTTAGTTTTTGGGTTCTTTTTTCCTATATGTAAGACTGAGCATTTGCTGGTTGAAATTTGGAGCTGCCAATTTTTAGACCAAGCGGATAGATGATCAAGGTCGTTTTGAATGATAGAAGTATTGTCTGTGGTGTTAAATAGTTTGACATCATCAGCAAAGAGAACACAATTACTTGAGATGTGGTCACAGAGATCATTAATGTATAGTATAAAGAGTGTTGGTCCAAGGACGCTGCCTTGAGGAACCCCACTCTTGACAGGAACAGGATTTGATAAAGCATTGCCAATTTTGACCACTTGTTGTCTGTTAGACAGAAAAGCAGATATCCATTTGTGGAGGGGTCCTGAGATGCCATAGGATGTTAGTTTTAGGAGAAGTTTATCGTGTACTATGTGCTAACAGTTTAAAACTACATCGTTCCGAAAGGATTTTTAAAATTTTATTTTTACCATGGTGAGCTGTGTACTAAAATAGAGCTGGAACTCTTGTATATAAGTATCACAGTCAGCGGTGAACTTCCAGGACCACAATTAGAAGAAAGCTGTGTTTGCTTCTGGTGACAAAAATACCAGGAGAAGCAGCTTTTCTGACTAACACATTTTATTAACAGGGCTAAGCTTTTGTGAACTGCAACTCACTCCATCAGATGAATAAATTAATATGCTTATGATAATATGATCACATTTGCATCTTAATATGCAAAGCTATAATTGTGTGCATGTCAGGGTATATTGTTATAAAATGACTACAGTGTCAAGGTTCTGCTTGAAGGCTAGTCCCAAGAACGATTGTCAACTGTTATGATGGAGCAAAACTGTGGGGGTGAAAACTAAATTATGTGACTGCTGACAAGAAATGTGATTTTTTTAAAAAAATAATAATAATGGAGCTTGGAGTTTTTATCCCAAGTGTGGCTTAGTATGTTAGCCCTTGACTTCCAAGCTGATGGGGCTGCAAACATTAAGAAAAAAAAACAATGATAATACCATCAAAATGAATAGCAAGAAAGAGAAAGAAAGAAAGAAAGAAAGAAAGAAAGAAAGAAAGAAAGAAAGAAAGAAAGAAGGGAGGGAGGGAGGGAGGGAGGGAGGGAGGGAGGAGGAGGAGGAAATTAAAAGAAGGGAAGAAGAATGGAAGAAGGAAGGAACAAAAAAGAGAAAGAGAATGAAAGGAAAAGAGGGAGGAAGGGAGGAAGGAGGAGGAGGAGAAAGAGAAGGAGGAAAGGGAGGGACAGAGGAGGAAGGAAGACAGGATGTTAATACAGCTGATTAGAACTTGAAAAATATACCATCAGGCAATCTCAACTGAAGAAGAAAGAGAGAAAGAGAGAGAGAGAGAGAGGGAGGGAGGGGGGAAGGAAGGAAGGAAGGAAGGAAGGAAGGAAGGAAGGAAGGAAGGAAGGAAGGAAGGAAGGAAGGGAGTGTGACTTGAGAATGACTGTATGCTTTCCTGCACTAAAGTTATCTAGTGTAGCAGCTGGTTGAAAAATATATGTTGTGTAAAGAAGTGCATTTCCACCTCCTACTCTGTCTGGAGAAGAATCCTATCTAGGGGAGCAAAGTATTGAACCTGTGAGTTCTGTTAACAGAATAACAGAGCTGGAAGGGACCCTGGAGGTCTTCTAGTCCAACCCCCTGCTCAAGCAGGAAACCATTTCAGTCCAATGGCTGTCCAGTCTCTTCTTAAAAATCTCCAGTGTTGGAACACCCACAACTTCTGGAGGCAAGCCGTTCCACTGATTGAATTCTTCTCACTGTCAGGAAATTTCTCCTTAGTTCTAGGTTGACTTTCTCCTTGGTTCATTTCCACCCATTGCTTCTTGTTCTGCTTAATAAATGAATGAATGGCTAGCACAAATAAGTGGGTAATCTTAAGAAAATCAAAGGAATGAGTGCCTGGATTATTCAGGAGAGAAGAAGAGACCTGATTATTATTGAGTCTGTCATTTGCACCTCTATAACTGTCTGGTTCGGTTCTGCAACCCAACAAGAAAAACACAGACTTCAGAGGATAATTAGAACTGCAGAAAAAATAATGGCTACCAACCTGCCTTCCATTGAGGACCTGTATACTGCACGAATCAAGAAGAGGGCCGTGAAAATATTTACAGACCCCTCGCATCCTGGACATAAACTGTTTCAATTCCTACCCTCAAAACGACGTTATAGAGCACTGCACACCAGAACAACTAGACACAAGGACAGTTTTTTCCCGAAGGCCATCACTCTGCTAAACAAATAATTCCATCAACACTGTCAGACTATTTACTGAATCTGCACTACTATTAATCTTCTCATCGTTCCCATCACCAATCTCTTTCCACTTATGACTGTATGACTGTAACTTTGTTGCTGGCAATCCTTATGATTTATATTGATATATTGACCATCAGTTGTGTTGTAAATGTTGTACCTTGATGAACGTATCTTTTCTTTTATGTACACCGAGAGCATATGCACCAAGACAAATTTCTTGTGTGTCCAATCACACTTGGCCAATAAAAATTCTATTCTATTCTATTCTATCCCTCTTCTTCCCTTTTCACCACTTTCTTTCTCTTGACACACATGGCAGGGGAAGTGGGAGCGGGGTCAAGAGAAGATCTGCTTCTAACCATTTTCTCTGGATGAAGGGAAGCAGAGAAAATGGCTCTTCAGCTAGCATTACTGCCCTCCCTCTGAATTAAACTCTCTCCATACAGCAATAAAACATGCAATTAAAATACAATTTAAAGACATAAAAACACATGATCTCAGCAATGAAAAAGGAGCAATAATGGACATGGGCAGCAGGAGAGCGATGGGCAAGGGTAAGTTAAAAAAATCAGATTAGGTTCCTTGATATCAAATCACAGAAGAAGCCCACTCAACAGTCTAGGGAGGAAATTTTCATGAATGTCAACATGAAAAAGATCCTAGAATAGGTTTAATTCAAGTAGGCAAGAGGATCTTTAGTGGGGAAGAGGGGGGCTAATAGCAATTGCACTTAGACTTGTATATTGCTTTATAGTGCTTTACAGCCCTCTGTAAATGGTTTTTACAGAGTCAGCCTATTGCCCTCAACAATCTGGGTCCTCATTTTACTGTTGTGTCCCACTCCTCCGCTGACGGCCGGGTCGGGGAAGTCCGTATCAAGCGTGCCTCTGCAGCTCTGCCAAAGTCCTATCAGAGTTCTCAAGGCAGGCAGGAGACCAGGAAGTGACTTCAGCAATCCAAGTTAGACTTTGCCTGACTCAGAGAATGCCAGAAAGCAGTTCCTTTATATAGGCCATGGGGTGTGGCTCCATGACTCAGCACTTATCCAGGCCTGCCCCCCCTTCCTTTTGCTGACGTCGCCTCTCAACTCTCCGGAAGCGAGGATCTTTCCAGCCTTCAGCTGTTGGCAATCCTAGCTCATGACTGGCCTCACATTCTTCAGGCTCACATGCTGTGGGGGAGGGGTTTAGTTGCTCCGTTTGCCTGGGCATGGTGCCAGGACTGGGGGCTGAAGGCACGTCAGGCCCTTTGTCTTGCTCGGCCTGTCCGGGCGTGGTGCCAGGGCTGGGGCCTGGAGGCATGCCAGGACATTCTTCCGAACTATCAGCATCCGGCAGGAGATAAGAGGGGCCCGGCTGCAGCAGGGGGAGCGGGCGAGACACAACATTTACCCACCTCGGAAGGATGGAAGGCTGAGTCCAACCTTGAGCCTGGTGGGATTTGAACTGCCGAATTGCAGGCAGCCGATAGTCAGCAGAAGTGGCCTGCACTACAGCACTCTAACCACTGCACCACTGAGGCTCTTGACTAAAAAGTCAAGATCGCAATTGCGAATACATCTTTGAAGCTCCAATGCTTTTTATGGCTGTTACTGTCAGGCTCCAGGAAGCAAGAACAACGTGTTGAGTTACTTTTAAGTAGTTTCTTTGTTGTTATTTGCCCACAGACAGAATCTTGCCATTATGCCATCAAAGCATAACTGTAGATATATTCTGTCTTAATCCTCTTCCTGCTACCAAACATTCCAGGGTCTGCTCCAGGGCTGGTATTCACTTACCTTTGCTACCAGTTCGCAAATATGAGCGCACGTGCCACCTCTGCACATGCGCAGAGCCTTCCGTGCATGTGCAGAACATTAAAAAACAGGAGGTGATGACATCCAGTTCGGTGAGTGGAGCCTCCTGCAGCCGCCTCTACTGGTTCGCCTGAACCGGATAGAACCAGCTGAATGCCACCACTGGTCTGCTCCTTCTTTGCCCTCTAGGAGGCAGCCCTTCTCTCCTGGGACTCCAGGCTACATTCCACCATAGTTGTCCAGGCTACACATGTAGAAAAGAGATGAAGCTTTGATGTTGTTATGGCCACCTTCTTGACAGTTTTGACCCCTACCAGATGATATCTTTGCAGGGTAGCAGTAGAAGGCCCTTATCTGATTACATCCCCTGGATGAACAACTACAGCAGAAAAGAAACCAACTGTGGCTTAAGTCAAAGGGCATGACCTATGGAAGAGTATTGGAAATTAATGGAGCTAAGCCAGCAGAGCTTTTTCATGGTCCCACCAAAATGCTCCTAACTGGTTGTCACCTGGACTTGCTGCAATTTTCCTAACATCTTTAAGAGCCTGCCCCTGTACGGTCCATTTTAATACAGGTAGTTCAGCTTATGGCCAGTCACTTGTTCATAGTTACAACAGAAACACCTCCCTTCCCAAAAGGTACTTATGACCTAGTTTCAGAAGTTCTGATGGCCACCTCTCCCCTTGGCCATGTGACCACATTTCGGGTACTCATCAATCGGCCTGCATTTAAGGTGATTTGCAACATTCTCCAGAAACATGACCACACAATTGACAAGGTTTTTGGTGAAAACCAGCATTTACTTCTGGCGTTCAGCAAAAATGCCAGGAGTTCGATCCTGACCAGTTTAAGGTTGACTCAGCCTTGCATCCTTCCAAGGTTGGTAAAATGAGGACCCAGATTGTTGTCGGCAATAGGCTGACTCTGTCAGCTGTTTAGAGAGGGCTGTAAAGCACTGTGCAGTGATACATAAGCTATTGTTATAGCAAACAATGGGTTTTCTCAACGGCCCGCTTGTCTGCTTTACAACTGCCGCAACAAGAGGTTGCAAAATCGGTCACATGGTGATCCACTTTGCAACCATCATGAATCATGACTGTAGTTGGCAGGCTCCATTACAGTCTTAAGTTGAGAACTACCTATAGCCAAATCATGAGCTAATCAGTGTGTAAGTTGGTTCCGTTCCAAGCTGGGAGAAAGACACTGGAAATAATATGGAGGCTGATTGGAAAGAAAGACTGTTTATTGAGAGCAGAACCAACACACACACACACACACACACATAGGGTGAGGTTTTGAGACAGCTTATAAATTGGTTTCGTTTTACATGGGCTTTTATAGTTTTTTACAGTTTTTTGTAATCTGAAGGGTTGCTTTGTGTGTTTTTATTATTTGATTGGTTTTACTTGTTTCGCAAAGGCTTATGATGGGTCTTAATTATCACTTCCTTAGTCCTAATCCTGTCAGGCATGTGTAATTGATTTTATCCTATTACCTATCGCCTTTCTTAATAGACAGGTATTGTTTCATGTCCTGTCTTTAATCCCATCACCTGGAGGTGAAGAAGTTTTGTGAACAGGCTGGACCAGGATGCATATGCACCAAGACAAATTCCTTGTGTGTCCAATCACACTTGGCCAATAAAAAAAAATTCTATTCTATTCTATTCTATTCTATTCTATTCTATTCTATTCTATTCTATTCTATTCTATTCTATTCTATTCTATTCTATTCTATTCTTAATGGGCATCTGCTGTAGGCTATCAAGAAAGACTGGGGGCTGCTTCCTGCCTCTAAAAACATGTTTCTCCATTTCTCCTTTTCGGGAAATATACTGTTCTGCCACTTTTAATATTCCCCAAAATATTTCATTCTTTGATGTGGGGGCAGGGGCTTTACACAAGGTCAGGGCAATAGGTGAGGCCACATCAGAAAGTGACACAATAGAAATAGTCCACAGTTTGTAATGGAAGTTCTCCTAGCCACTCCAGCATGATAAGAGGGCAGATAAAACTGCATTTCTACTCTAGAATAGGTAACGGTAAAGGTTCCCTTTGCACATATATGATAGTCATTCCCGACTCTAGGGGGTGGTGCTCATTTCTGTTTCAAAGCCGAAGAGCCAGCACTGTCCTAAATTGTATCTGTGGTCATGTGGCCAGCATGACTAAATGCCAAAGGTGCATGGAACACTGGTCCCTTCCCACCAAAGGTGGTCCCTATTTTTCTACTTGCATTTTTTACGTGCTTTCGAACTGCTAGGTTGGCAGAAGCTGGGACAAGTAACAGGAGCTCACCCCATTACGTGGCACTAGGGATTTGAACCACTGAACTGCCGACCTTTCGATCAACAAGCTCAGTGTCTTAGCCATTGAGCCACCGTGTCCACTATATAATGTCTCCACAGAAGCTTTAATATCTTCTGTGCTCCTAGACAGAATAGTAGTGGCTATTTATTTTATATCCTTGCATATTTCCATCTGACCTGCATTACGCTGTGCTACTAATCTAACAGTAGCTCAGTGCGAACCTATTATTTACTGCAGGTCAAATCTGGTTCCAGAAATAGTCTCCTGCTTGAGAAGTTAACACACCATTCTTATCCTCCCACACATCATGACAGATGGAAAATTAAAACCAAACAAATGATCTCAAAACTGACTTGTCTCGTGGGCCAGGCAGCATCTTTGCCAAAAATGAACTAAGAGCTAGGACGAATTTGCTGGAGTCAAAGACACGCATGCATATCGTTTTGTGTGTCTGTGTGTGCTGCTAACGCAACCTGTCCTGGTTTTATGCCACTACATTCAAAGTGGTGGCTGAAAAGATTTCCTTTAGTACAACAACGCAAAAACAACAACAACAAAATCACTGAATCTCAAGTTGTTGGTTTCCCCCCCCCCAAGTTCAAAGTAACACCAGCGATCAGGAATTGATTGTGCTGTGAGAGATCATGCGTGGCCCGAAGAAATTGGACAGAGAGAAGTTTGTGTTCTTTTCTTACAGCTTTAATGTCAGAGGTCATTTGATGAAGCTGACTGGAAGGACAGTTAGAGAAGACAAAGAACAATTTCTTCACAAAACACACAATTAATCTTCAAAATTCATTGCCGCCAGGTGTGGTATTGCTATTATCATAGTTGGCTTTAAGGTGGTGGTGGATAAATTCATGGAGTGCTACGCCTGGGTTGGATGCAGCATGCCTTCAAATTGCCTGTTGCAAGGAATAACAACAGGAATCATTTTGTCCGGGCCCTGCTTGGAAACACTGGGAAACATCTGGCTGTCTCCTTTGAGAAACAGAATTCTGAACGAACAGACGTGGTCTCACGAAAGCACCTTTTTTTTTTTTTCAGTAGGTTCATAGCCAAGATGAGGGATGGGCAAAATTTTAGAGGCTGAATGCGTTTATTTGGAAGAGGTCAAGGATTTCACTGGATGGGATGAAAGTACAAAATGAATGGGACCATAGATCAAAAATATCAGGCATAACCAAGTTTTCTTGGAAATTTTGAGCAGGTATTATTATTTTTATATATATATATATATGTCGGTCTTAGTTTAGAGCTTATGCTGTTTTGGCAGACTTCTCCCTCAAAATGTCAGCTTTTATCAGAAATTATTTCCGTGCAGTGTCAGAAAAGGCAGGGCCTGCTTTGTGTCAGCAGTAAACATCTCACCAAGAAATGTGTCTGGAATTGTCAGGCGCAAAAGATCAGGACCATACGCTAAGTTGCAGCTTAGAAGCTTTATTGTTCAAGCCTAGGGAACAACGATCTAGTCAACTAGTACTAAATTGATGCTAGATAGCAGTTAATGGAGTTCAGGGGGTGGGATCACTTTTTTTTTTAATTTGCATTTATATCTCGCCCTTCTCCGAAGACTCAGGGCGGCTTACAGTGTATAAGGCAATAGTCTCATTCTATTTGTATATTTACAAAGTCAACTTATTGCCCCCCCAACAATCTGGGTCCTCATTTTACCTACTTTATAAAGGATGGAAGGCTGAGTCAACCTTGGGCCTGGTGGGATTTGAACCTGCAGTAATTGCAAGCAGCTGTGTTAAATAACAGACTGCTTAGTCTGTTGAGCCACCAGAGGCATGTGATTCTGGGACAGCGGACAAAATGAAGTTTAGAGTGGGTGGGTTTTTATACCTTCTGGATTCCTATGGGGGTCATGTAGGGGTCATAGCCTGGCTTGGTAGGCAAAAGGGGAAATGCAAATCCTAGGTGTTTGCCTGAGCAAATTTTTAACTATACCTTGTGCTCATTCTGGGAAGTCAGGGGGGGGGAGGGGGGTTGTGAAGGGAGGGGGGGGGGGAGGGGGGGAAATTTTCTGTAAAACTTTTTGAATAAAAAAATAAATAAATAAATAACAGACTGTCCTAGCAGTCTGAGCCACCAGAGGCCCACTTGTGGCAATGTAATGACTCCAGACTGATTACTCTCTTGACTCCAGCCCTTGGCTCTGCCTCTGCTTCTTTTACAACAGGGGTGTCAAACTCAATTTCATTGAGGGCCGCATCGACTTTGTGTGTGTGGGGGAAAGGTGGGCGTGGCTGGGTGGTCATGGCCCAATGGGTGGGTGTGGCCAGGTTGGGCGTGGTCAGCTCAATGTTGCTCACATAAGGATGGGCCCTGTGGGGGATCGGGCAGGCCTGGGAGGGATAGAAGTGTCTTTGAGAGAAGTGGGTGGGACCAGGATCAGTGGTGAAATGCTCCTGGTTCAGACCAGATCGGGCAATCCAGTAGTGATGGGGGTGGGTAGTTCAGAGAATCGGTAGCAAAAATCCCTGTCCCCTCACCCATGCACACCCAATCGCCCAGTCCCCACTTGCCTATTTGGCAGCTTGCTGCTTCTTTCGGGAAAATAATAAAATAAAACATTTGTGTAGCTTTCTGAGATTTGGTGTGTTTCTGTAGTGTTTCACTCTAACTGCACAAACACATAAAATCTCACAAAGCTGTATGTGGCATTTTGTGTGTGTGTGTGAGAGAGAGAGAGAGAGAGTCAGTTGTGTTGTGTTGTGTTCTGTGTGGGTAAAGTGTGAAAGTTGGTTTTTGAGCTTTTTGTGGCTGTGTGAGGTTCCTGCTTGTTGCAGGGGCCATTTTGGGTGAAGTGCAGCTGCTTTTACATTGTGTGTGAGTCAATTGTGTTGCATTGTGTGTGTGTGTGTGTGTGTGTGTGTTTAAAGTGTGAAAGTTAGTTTTTGGTACCTCTTATTGTTTTGTGTACTTTTGTTAATTATTTTTATTATCTATTGTTATTGGCCACGTCCACCCAATCACCTGGCCACCAAGCCACGCCCACAGAACAGGTAGGGAGAATTTTTAGATTTCACCCCAGACCAGGGTGGAAACTGGAACAAAGACAGACAGAGGGCCAGGCTGAGGTACCACAAGCTGGTCCTTCCCTGCTTCCATGGCAGCCCTGCGGGCCAGATCTAACCACCTCGTGGGCCGGATCTGTCCCACGGGCCTTCACTTTGACACCCCTGTCCTACAGGAATGGTGATGAGCAGAGTTTTGGTCACCATGATGTAAAAAAGATGTTGAGACTCTAGAAAGAGTGCAGAGAAGAGCAACCAAGATGATTAGGGGACTGGAGGATAAAACATATAAAGAACAGTTGCAGGAACTGGGTATGTCTACTTTAATGAAAAGAAGGACTAGGGGAGACATGATAGTAGTGTTCCAATATCTCAGGGGCTGCCACAAAGAAGAGGGAGTCAAACTATTCTCCAAAGCACCTGAGGGTAGAACAAGAAGCAATGGGTGGAAACTAATCAAGGAGAGAAGCAACCTAGAACTAAGGAGGTATTTTCTGACAGTGAGAACAATTAATCAGTGGAACAACTTGCCTGCAGAAGCTGTGAATGCTCCAACACTGGAAAAAATTAAGAAAGTGTTGGATAACCATTTGTCTGAAGTGGTAGAGTTTCCTGCCTGGGCAGGGGGTTGGACTAGAAGGCCTCCAAGGTCCCTTCCAACTCTGTTGTTGTTGTTGTTGTTGCTGTGATGATGATGATGAGATCTTCTCCAGTTCACTTTGCCATCCTAGTCCAAGGGCTATAGAGTCCTAATTTCTGAGGAAATGAGCATTAGGAGTCACTTAGCTTTGATATCTGGACCAGGAAGGCACAAATTTCAATATTATTCCCACTTTAAATGTAAAAAAACAACAACCAACAACCCAAAAAATTTGGCTTGCCAAGACTGTTTTTTCAGATCTACCCTTTCCAAACGTGCCCACAGCGAATAGGAGAAAAAAAAACCCTGCGTGCCATCTCAACACCTGAAACCTATTCCACGGTGTATACGCCGTATGATTTCCCAGAGATGTTGACTAGCCCAATTTGTGCATTCAGAACGTAAGACGGAGATGATTACACCTGGCTCTCCTTCCTTTATTAATCAGGAGTTTTGTTTTACACGCGCAGCTGTTCAGCTGCCGATCTGGATCCCACCCAAAGGAGAGGTTTTGTCTAATCATGGGCTCCTGCACCTCTGCCCCCATTGATCACTTGTATCAATCCAAGCTGCCTTTTCAATGCAGACTTAACGTTTGCTCAGATATCTCTCTCTCTTTTTTTTTTGTCCTGCCTTTCGTCACAACGCCTCCCCCCCACCTCCCCTGTGCCCTCATGCATTCTAAATTTACTTCTATTCAGCTTCTACAGCGTTGACTTAATTCCTTCCTGCACACCTTCTTCTTGAAAGACTGATTTCTGTGGGGAAATGAGACTTCCCCCCCCTTCCTCCTTTTCTTCCTTTCTGACTATTTTGTTTTGTTGCGGTTCTTTCCTTTTTTTTCTTTGCAGCAGATTCTTTGAGAAGTTTAGGAAACTTGCTATAATTGCTGCTCTGTGCCTAGATGCCTAGTTTGCATTATTAATAGTTTGGATGGAATGAATGAATGAGTGTGTGTGTGTGTGTGTGTATGTAGGTCTTGGCGTATTCAGGTCTTCCCCGTGTAAGGTTGAAAGTATCTTGGTGACGTTTCGACGAGGTCTCATATATATAATAGTGATCAGGGTGGACGAGGGTTGCACTTGCTTTCTAAAATATGGGGAATGGCTGGGAATTTTCTTCCAACTTTTAAAAACTTTTTGAAAGTCCCGTATACTAATGCACTAGCTGTCAAAGTTCTGACCGACGAACCAAAGCAAGCACGGCCAAGACAATCCAGTCTCTTAATGCAAAACGTTTTTGAGTACATTATTTCGGCATCAACAAGGGCAAAACTAGATCTGACCATTTCCCGCGCAAACTGACATAGTTAAAGTTCAGCTTCTCTCTCCTGCCAATTAGATCAGGTCACATTGTCCAACTGAGTCTCCTGGTAGTGTTGTGAGAAGGTGTTTTTGGCTCTGATAAAGACCTGCACAAAACATCCTTGGTTCTCACAGCTGGCATCTTGATGTCTGGAACTTACATTCCAACTCCCTCTTCCCTCCCTGAATTGTTTGTTGGCAAGCTGAGAAGTGATTAATAGTTGCAATGGCGAAAAGCAGCTTTCGAAGCTTGACACTAGCCCACTTTGGACTAGAGGTTAAGGCACTAGGCATACAATGGGAGACCATGAAATCAAGTTGTTAAGTTCGGGCAATGAGGAGGCAGGAGACAGTCATTGGTGACAACAGCTCTTAAGTTTATTGTGAGAACCCAGCAAAGCTTTTTCCCGCCCAAATTTCCCTCCAAAAATTCAAATACATAACACAAGTCCTCTTTTAGCCATGAAAGCTGGCTAGATGACTTTGGGCCAGTCACTCACTCTGAGCTCACCTTACCGGGTTATTTTCTATGGAGATTCTCAGTCATAGTTGTCCCAAGGGTGCTTTTCAAAAGGCAACTGGTCTTTTTTTTGTTTGTTTTCTTGAAGACATTTCAAGAAAGCTTCTTCAGTTCTGACTAAACGATGGAGAATGGAAGGATCTATATTCTTTGCAATCATCTGGAAATTAGCACTTTGATGGTCGGTCATTAGCTCTCTGAGAGTCATTGAGGGCACTTGGGGATTTATCTCAGTGGTGATATCTGAACTGGTTTGCTACCAGTTTGCTGGCTGCGCAAACATGCGCGCATACACGTTGTGTGTCAAACATACACTGCATGCACAGTGCACACCAAAAACATGCTGCGAGCATGCGCATGCGCACTATGCACCAAAAGGAGACTTGGGAAGGTAAGTAGAACAGTGAGAGGGGGGATAAGCTGTGCGATTTAGATTCACTAGAAAGCAGGATTTCCTGCATTCTAGTGATTTTAAATCGCGCGGCACAGCTGATCATCGGAAATACCGGTTCGGAGGAACCGGTAGCTTTTTCTTTTTACTACCGATTCACCTGAACCAGTAGTTTTTATTGCTACCGGTTCGCTTGAACTGGTGCGAACTGGTAGCATTTCACCACTGGTTTATCTGTAGCCTCACGGTACAGATAAGGGTGTATTTGGGTGTGGGGACTTCTTGGAACTGAGGGTACAGATAATCCTCCAAGTGTCCTCAACGACTCTCAGAGAGAGTGCTAACAACCAAATATCTGCAAAGATATTTCCCTTCCCTTCCCCACCATTCAGTCAGAACTGGAGAAGCTTCTTAGATGAAAAGCAAAACATTTTCAATGAAAAAAGAACAAAGAAAGTCCAGTTGCCTTTTGAAAACAAACTTTGTATTACAGGGTTGTTGTTTTGGGGGGAAATAGCAGGAAGAGGGTCTGTTGGATGTGTTCACCACCCTGAATTATTTGTAAAAAATAATAATAAAGATGAAATGAAATGAAAGAGGGCTGTGAAAATATCTACAGACCCCTCACATCCTGGACATAAACTGTTTCAACTCCTACCCTCAAAACGACGCTATAGAGCACTGCACACCAGAACAACTAGACACAAGAACAGTTTTTTCCCGAAGGCCATCACTCTGCTAAACAAATAATTCCCTCAACACTGTCAGACTATTTACTAAATCTGCACTACTATTAATCTTCTCATCGTTCCCATCACCCATCTCTTTCCACTTATGACTGTATGACTGTAACTTTGTTGCTGGCAATCCTTATGATTTGTATTGATATATTGACCATCATTTGTGTTGTAAATGTTGTACCTTGATGAACGTATCTTTTCTTTTATGTACACTGAGAGCATATGCACCAAGACAAATTCCTTGTCAAGAAGGACAAGAAGCTATGGGTGGAAACTAATCAAGGAGAGAAGCAACCTAGAACTGAGGAGAAATTTCCTGACAGAACAATTAATCAGTGGAACAACTTGCCTGCAGAAGTTGTGAATGCTCCAACACTGGAAGTTTTTAAGAAGAGGTTGGATATCCATTTGTCTGAAGTGGTGTAAGGTTTCCTGCCTAAGCAAGGGATTGGACTAGAAGACCTCCAAGGTCCCTTCCAACTCTGTTATTCTATTCTATTCTATTCTATTCTATTCTATTCTATTCTATTCTATTCTATTCTATTCTATTCTATTCTATTCTATTCTATTCTATTCTATTCTAATTAATACAAATAAAATACTAGCAGTATTGTCAGGCTTCTTTCCTGGCACTTCCTCGAAAGACCAAATGATCAGGTCCCATTTTTAAGGGAAGCCCAAATGCTAGTTGATTTTCCATCTCAATCATATCAGTCCCATCATCTTCTGCAAGGAAAACACCCATTTTCATTCCAGGGTGATCTGCGATCGAAGTGCTCTTAATTCTCCATTCTCTTTTGGCTGGCATTCAAGCTCTCGTATTCTGTCTGATCTTGAAGATGACATGTTCATTTGTCTCTGAAGGCATCTTAGCTCTGATTTACTTGCTGTGCTTTGCTTGATCTCGTTTTCTAACACCGAGAATTGGCACTTTTTCAAATGGATATTATAGCTCTAGCTTTAACCTCAGCTTGATGGGCAGGTAAGAGCAAATAAAAAACCGTTGGTTTTTCGTGCTGTGAAAAGCTTCCCTCGTTGGCTTCTGAACACCAAGAGGCCATTAAGACACAGAAGTAAGTTTTGTTCTCATACAGGACTTTTCTGACTTTTTTTTCTCTCCATCTGGGATTTAGCTTCCATGGAGCTTTGTTGCTCTGTAAAATGCACTTGAACTCAAAAATAGAATTCTTTATAGAATTGAATTCTTTATTGGCTCAGTGTCTGCAGTGCATAAGCTCTCAGGGTACACACAAGCAACAAGAGATAAATCATGAATGTAATCATAATACAATCATCATAAATCATAAGTTACAACACTCAGTTACCATCATAAGATCTATATATATATAAATGTGTGTGTGTGTATATGTGTGTGTATGTTCCAGCATAACTCTGGAATGCCTCAAGCAATTTCAACCAAACTTGGTACACAGATGACTTACTCTCTGGAAAAAAAATACTGTACCCCTAACACCACTTGGGGGGGGTGTTCTATTAAGATACAGCCTGTTGTGCCTTAAAATGGCTTCTATTGTACTGCCCTAAAATGGCTTCTACTGTGCAGCACAGTGGAGTTGCCATGGTAACGGCTTCACAGTACTCCACAAGGGAGCTCCCTCTGGTAAGGGGGAAAATCCAACATTAGAAATTACATTTGGTCCTGTTGTGTCTCGCCCGCTCCCCCTGCTGCAGCCGGGCCCTTCTTATCTCCTGCCAGACGCTGATAGTGCTGAAGAATGTCCTGGCATGCCTCCAGCCCCCAGCCCTGGCACCATGCCCGGACAGGCCGAACAAACAAACCTCCCTCTGATAGCATGTGCGCCTGAAGCCAGCCACGAGCTGAGATTACCAACAGCTGAAGACGAAATGATGCAATGGATAGACCCACGCTTCCGGAGAATGGAGAGGCAACGTCACCAAAAGGAAGGGAGGGGCAGGCCTGGATAAGTGCTGAGTCATGGAGCCACACCCCACGGCCTATATAAGGGATCTGCTTTCTGGCATTCTCTGAGTCAGGCAAAGTCTAACTTGGATTGCTGAAGTCACTTCCTGGTCTCCTGCCTGCCTTGATAACTCTGATAGGACTTTGGCAGAGCTGCAGAGGCACGCTTGATACGGACTTCCCCGACCCGGCTGTCAGCAGAGGAGTGGGACACGACAGGTCCGGACATTTTCAACAAGGCTATGATTATTCTTGAGGACAAATGTATGTCCAAGATAAATAAAACATTACTGCAACTTGGCCTGCCTGCACCACTACGAGACTGACACGACGTACTTCATGCAGATAACATACAAGAAAAGAACTACAATGTTGAACAGCTTAGTGCATATATTGCAGACAAGAAGCCATTTCTAAATCAAGATCAGAAAGAAGCATACCAAATGATCATGAATCAGCTTGCAAAACAACAAGGTAGTATCATGTTAGTTGATGCTTCTAGGGGCATAGGGAAAACATTTTTAACTAATTTAATTCTCACCAAAATCAGGGCTCAGGGTGAAGTTGCTCTTCCTGTCTAATACAGGATTGGGATAAATAAATACCCGGACAACCCTGGGTTATCAACTCGTACTAAATAAAAGCAATCAACATAAGATACAAAGAAAAAGATAGTCATAAGATGTAAAGAAATAGGAAATAGGAAAGATGAGAAGGATAATAGTAACACAGCCCTACTACATGGTCTGATATCCTAGGGCAGGGGTGTCAAACTCACATCATCATAGTGGTATCATGTGATGTATTGGGACTTCCCACTCCTTTGCTAAACTGGATGTGGGCGTGGCCAGCCCGCATTCAGCCCGCCGGCTGGGAGTTTGTCAGCCCTGTCCTAGGGCATTAGACGCTACCCAAAATACTGTGGGAACTGGTGACATTTCCAACATTTAGCTGATTTATCTTTAAACATTTTTGCCAGTTTCTCAGGTGACATATGCCATCTATGAAACATTTTATATTGATTTTCTTTATATGCCATGGACATTGTTAATTTGTAATTCCTTTCCCATAACTGCTGATATTTATCTAGGTCAATTGAATATCCAAAGTTCTTTGCCCAAGCTACCATTATTTCCTTTACTTGTTCTTCCTCTGATTCAATGCCCAGTAAAAAGTTATCATTTTTTAAAATTAGTTTATCCTCTGTTCCTATGAGTAGCCTATCCAACTCTGTCTTTTCTAAGTAGAAACCATATAGTTTAGCATCTTTTTCATATCTTGTTTGTATTTGTATGTACCATATACCAATCCATCTCAATCCCCTGTTCTTCCAGTTCTCGTTTCCCCTTCAATTGCCCCTTATCTGTTAATAACTCCTTGTATCTAATAATATTTCTAAAGTTAAAAATATTTGGGTGTATTAAAGCTTCCATTGTTGATAACCATATTGGTGTTTTCAACTAATATTTGTCTCTAACCTTCTCCCATATCTATAGCAATGTGTTTCTTATATAATGCCTGTGAAAGTATGTATGCATCTTACTTCTACCATATCATAAAAATGCACGCCATCCCAATTGTAAATCATGTCCTTCCAAAGTTAATAATCTTGTATTTCTTAATTCAACCCATTCTTTCATCCAAGTCAGTGCTGCTGCCTGCTAATATAGTTCCCAATTCGGCAGTCCAAATCCTCCACGTTGCCTCACATCCTGTAACATTTTTATGCTTATTCTTGCTTTTTTTTCCTTCCCATATAAATTTTCTTTTTATCTTATTTAGATGTTGAAAATAAGTCTTTTCAATTTTTATCGGTACTGTCTGAAATAAAAATAATAATCTTGGCAATTTTTCATCTTGATTGTTGCAGTCCTTCCCATAAATGACAGCTGTAGATTATTCCATTTCTCCAAGTCTTTCTCAATTTGATCTTTTAATTTATAATAGTTATCCTCTTTTATCGTTACACATCTTGACGTTAAGTATATTCCTAAATATTTAATTTGTATATCTAGTTTCTCTTTTATGTCTCTTTTTTTTCCGTGATGTTTTTCACCAATATTTTCATTTTTTCTTTCTTTATTTTTAGGCCAGACACCTTTCCATAGCTCTCTATTTGTTCTAATAATTTGGGGCCCATTGTTTGACGTTTTTCCAAAATGAATACTAAATTGTCAGCAAAAGCTTGCAATTTATACTCTTTTTTAATTTTCATCCCTTTTATCTCTTCAATTGGTCTAATATTTCTACACAGGACTTCTAAAGTCAAAATAAATAACAATGGCGATAAGGGACATCCTTGTCTTGTAACCTTTGTTATTTTAACATTTTCTGTCGTTTCTCCATTCAACATTATCTTACTAATTGTCTATCATAAATTATTTTTATAGTATTTATGAATCTCTCCCGAAAATCCATTATCTGCAGTTGTTCTATCATAAATTGCCAATTCACATTATCAAAAGCTTTCTGAGCATCTAAAAACATCATCACAGACTCAGTAATTCTTCTGTAGAACTGTATCAGCAGCTCCTTGGGCAGTCTGAGCTTTCTGAATGAGTTTCTGAATCTGAGTTTCTGAACTGCAGAAAAAACAATGGCTACCAACCTGTCTTCCATTGAGGACCCATATACTGCATGAGTCAAAAAGAGGGCTGTGAAAATATTTACATACCCCTCACATCCTGGACATAAACAGTTTCAACTCCTATCCTCAAAACGATGCTATAGGGCACTGCACACCAGAACAACTAGACACAAGAAAAGTTTTTTCTTCAAATGCCATCACTCTGCTAAACAAATACTTCCCTCGACACTGTCAAATTAACTACTAAGACTGTATTACTTATTCTTCTTCTCATCCTTACTAGTACCTATCTCTTCCTACTTATGGCTATATCCATGTTGCTTGTATCTTTGCAACTTATATTGTTGTCTAAGTTTAACCCATAGAATCATCTATTGTAATGTCCTTCCTGTTAAAGACTACTTCAGCTTTAATTGCAATAATACAAGAGCAACCAATAGATTTAAACTTAATGTTAACCACTTTAATCTAGATTGCAGAAAATATGACTTCTGTAACAGAATCATCAGTGCTTGGAACACTTTACCTGATTCTGTGGTCTCTTCCCATAATCCCAAAAGCTTTAACCCAGTGGTTCTCAACCTTTATAGTGCTGCGACCCCCTTTAATACAATTCCCCACAATGTGGCGACCCCTTTAATACAATTCCCCACAATGTGGCGACCCCAACCATAAAATTATTTTCGTTTTGAATTTTTCGCGCCTGAAGCCATATTGGCTAGCGATCTGAACCGCTTGCGATTGCCTTGAGGACGGAGGCATTAAAGCAGAGACTCCTCCCCTATTAAGTTTATCGCGCCTGAAGCCAGATTAGGCTAGCGATTGGGAGTGATTGTAGCTGGCTTGAGAGGGAGACATCAGAGCAAAGATTTCTCTCTTTTTTAATTCATCGCGCCTGAAGCCAAATTCGGCTAGCGATTTGAAGAGCCTGCAGCTGGCTTGTGGAGTCAACCATTAGAGCGCGATTCTTTGACTTGCAAGTATACTTCCCATATTTCCGATGGTCTTAGGCGACCCCTGGCAAATCGTCATTTGACCTCCAACGGGGTCCCGACCCACAGGTTGAGAACCACTGCTTTAACCAAAAACTTTCTACTATTGACCTCACCCCATTCCTAAGAGGACCATAAGGGGCATGCATAGGAGCACAAACGTGCTTACCGTTCCTGTCCTATTGTTTTTCGTTTTTCTTCTTATATATATATATATATATATGCTTATACCTCCTTATATTTCTTTATATATATGTTTATATACTATATAATCTTTTTGTGTGATGCTTATATATATATTGTTGTGACAAAATAAATAAATAAAATAAAAATAAAAGTTTTTATTGTTCCCTAATATAATCTGATTGCTTATTAGTATCCTATGACTATCGCTAATCATTGTATCTTATGATTCTTATATAATAATAATATCAGAGTTGGAAGGGACCTTGGAGGTCTTCTAGTCCAACCCCCGCTCAGGCAGGAAACCCTACACCATTTCAGACAAAAGGCTATCCAACATTTTCTTAAAAATGTCCAGTGTTGGAGCATTTACAACTTCTGCAGGCAAGTTGTTCCACTGATTAATTGTTCTCACTGTCAGAAAATACCTCCTTAGTTCTAAGTTGCTTCTCTCCTTGATTAGTTTCCACCCATTGCTTCTTGTCCTGCCCTCAGATGCTTTGGAGAATAGTTTGACTCCCTCTTCTTTGTGGCAGCCCCTGAGATATTGGAACACTGCTATCATGTCTCCCCTAGTCCTTCTTTTCATTAAACTAGACATACCCAGTTCCTGCAACCGTTCTTCATATGTTTTAGCCTCCAGTCCCCTAATCATCTTTGTTGCTCTTCTCTGCACTCTTTCTAGAGTCTCAACATCTTTTTTACATCGTGGCAACCAAAACTGAATGCAATATTCCAAGTGTGGCCTTACCAAGGCATTATAAAGTGGTATTAACACTTCACGTGATCTTGATTCTATCCCTCTGTTTATGCAGCCCAGAACTGTGTTGGCTTTTTTGGCAGCTGCTGCACACTGCTGGCTCATATCTAAATGGTTGTCCACTAGGACTCCAAGATCCCTCTCACAGTTACTACTATTGAGCAAGGTACCACATATACGGTACCTGTGCATTTTGTTTTTTTGGCCTAAATGTAGAACCTTACTTTTTTCACTGTTGAATTTCATTTTGTTAGATAGTGCCCAATGTTCTAGTTTGTCAAGATCTTTCTGTATCTTGAGCCTATCTTCTGGAGTGTTGGCTATTCCTGCCAGCTTGGTGTCATCTGCAAATTTGATGAGTTCCGCATCTATCCCCTCGTCCAAGTCATTGATGAAGATGTTGATGAGTACTGGGCCTGAAACAGAGCCTTGGGGTACTCCACTTGATGAATTCTTGATGAATATATTTTATTTTTTCTCTGTGTACACTGAGAGCATAGGCACCAACGACAAATTCCTTGTGTGTCCAATCACACTTGGCCAATAAAGAATTCTATTCTATTCTATTCTATCCTATCCTATCCTATCCTATCCTATCCTATCCTATCCTATCCTATCCTATCCTATCCTATCCTATCCCATCCCATCAATGGAACAAGAATGTTGACAGTTTTACTTGCAAGCAGAAACAATATCTCATTAACGAAATGAGATATTTCATTACTTTTGCTTTCCCACCTCCACGAATTAATCATTTGCAACAGCAACAACCAAGAGAAGTGATATAATTCCTATCTCTTGAAAAGTAGGATTGTAACATTTCACAGGTCACTTTTGGAATTATTTACTGCATGACAGAGGTTTCCTGTTGGGTTTTCTTTTCCCTTACGGAAGAAATGTTGAGTTCTGTTTCTAATATGATTCAGCCGCTCTGTATAGTTCATGGAAAATAGGAAATCAAAGTGGAGCTATCTTCCTCTTAGTTTACATTTTGCAATATTTTGTTTTGGTCATCTGATTTTGTCTGTATACAGGTAGTCTTCAACCTATGACCCAACTGAGCCCAACATTTATGTTGTTAAGTAAGACATTTGTTAAGAGAGTTTTGCCCCATTTTATCACCTTTCTTGCCACAATTGTGCTAAATCTGGGTGTGGTGCTAAGAAATTACTGCTAGGTGCATCCAAATCTCATTTCCACCAACCTCACTGAAAAGATCCAGTGTATCTGGGGATCCCATGAGATCCAAGAGACCAAAAGGCTTAAGCTTCAACTGCTTCTCTTCCAATCATAAGGGCAACCAAGATTTGTCGCCTTTTCAATTGGATTTAGAAACAAATTCTAGTCAGTCAAATAGTAATAATACTGGGGCTGAGTGGAATAGAATAGAATAGAATAGAATAGAATAGAATAGAATAGAATAGAATAGAATTTTTTATTGGCCAACACAATATTGGAAACACAAGAACTTTGTCTTGGTGCGTATGCTCTCAGTGTACATAAAAGAAAAGATACGTTCATCAAGAATCGTAAGGTACAACACTTAATAATAGTCATAGGGTACAAATAAGCAATCAGAAAACAGTATCAATATAAATCGTAAGGATACAAGCCACAAAGTTACAGTCATACAGTCATAAGTGGAAGGAGATGGGTGATGGGAATAATGAGAAGATTAATAGTAGTGCAGACTTAGTAAATTATTTGACAGTGTCAAGGGAAGTATTTGATTAGCAGAGTGATGGCATTTGAAGAAAAAACTGTCCTAGTATCTAGTTGTTCTGGTGTGCAGTGCTCTATTGTTTTGAGGGTAGGAGTTGAAACAATTTATGCCCAGGATGTGAGGAGTCTGTAAATATTTTCACAGCCCTCTTTTTGACTCATGCAGTATAGAGGTCCTCAATGGAAGGTTGGTAGCCATTGTTTTTTCTTGCTTTCCTAAAGCATTCCTAAAACATAATTTGGCTGCCATATTTCTCACCAATTTCCATCTGACCAGACTTGAGTGCATCTGAAGGACTCAATGGTAGGTATCTAATCAGGAGACATTTTGCTTATATCCAATTTGTTCTTTTAGACATCTTTTTAGCAATACCACATCATGTGGAAATCAACATTTGAGACGAAATACTTGCGCACACAAACCAAGAGGCAGATTTCATTTTGTCTCTTTCTCTGTCAAATAGAACAATATATCCCACATAGAAGCAAGTATAGGTTAAAGACGCTGAGCTTGTCAGCAGGAAAGCTGACAGCCTAGGTTCAAGACTCAAGTGGTCCACATTGGGCTGAACTTCCATTATTTGCCTCAGCTCCTGCCCACTTGATAGTTCGAAAGCATGCAAATGTGAATAGATAAATAGGTACCAGTTCAGTGGGAAAGTAACAGTGTTCCATGTATCATGGCGTGTAGTCATGCTGGCCATATGACCACAGACGTTTTGGACACAACTGGACACGGTAACTATTTATAAATTTAAAAACATAAGCATCAATGAAAGTAACTTATTTCCTAAACATACAGAAACCCAAAAGTATATATAGTAAGGTAAAGGTTCCCTTCGCACATACGTGCTAGTCGTTCCCAACTCTAGGGGGCGGTGCTCATCTCCATTTCAAAGCCAAAGAGCCAGCACTGTCCGAAGACGTCTCCATGGTCATGTGGCCAGCATGACTCAACGCCAAAGGCGCACGGAACGCTGTTACCTTCCCACCAGAGGTGGTCCCTATTTTTTCTACTTGTATTTTTTACATGCTTTCAAACTACTAGGTTGGCAGAAGCTGGAACAAGTAACAGGAGCTCACCCCGTTACATGGCAGCAATTGGGATTCGAACCACTGAACTGCCGACCTTTCGATTGACAAACTCAGCATCTTAGCCCCTGAGCTACTGCATCCCTTAAAGTATATATGTATATATTAAAAAACTCATTCCTCATTTAAAGCTGAAAAATAGGAGGGAAGGATATATTCAGAAACAACTCTCGTTATTATTCAAAAAGTCAATATCACCATTTATGTACATTTTACCCCAGGACAACAATGATCTAATAAGGATTGAACATTGTCCTTCAAGCTTGTTAATCCTTCCACTAATGGAACCTGACAACTCGGCAACCTATACTCATCTAATTCTCCCTTGATGTGTTCATCCAGCAAAATATTACATCTTTCTCTCTTTCGCATGTGTTTATTCTTACCACAGGTTCCCTAAGCCATCAGTCTCCCAACACTTAATCCCACAGTCTCTTAAATCCCATCCAGAAAGGAGAAAGAGGTGGGGGAGGTTTGTAGGAGCTATTATGGAAGACTAAAGACTATAAAACAAAATATAGACAGCGAGTAACCTGCAACTTTTTAAAACCCCAAATCAAGAACAGCTGTCATACAGTCAAGCTCAACCCCTTAATGAAAAACACACTAGCCTTTCCTTGCCAAATTCAAATTCCTTGCTTGGGAAAAAAAATTGTGGGTGGGGGAAACTTTGACTCAAGCTCCATGTCTTATTTCAAGGTTTCGGTGATGTTTGTGCTGCCAGACGTAGATCCAAAAATAGGGTACTAATAATAAAGTTATTTAATAGGTAATCAAGATGAAGGATTAACTGTAGGGCTCCCCCATGGCATTCGCTTGGATGCTTTCTTGGTTCTGTGCCAATTGTGGGACACTTCCAGCCCAGCAGGAAGTGACCTTCTCACCTCTGCAGGAAGCAAAGAACAGTGGTTTCTCAAGGAAGCTTAGCTTTTTGAAGGATCAAGAGGGGGATCTCATTTTTAGCTCTCCTCAAAGGATATTACTGAGTCACATCTAGCAAATCAACTGCTATCACCAGCATCAACTTTGCAATGGAGACAATAATCCATTCAATTCCCTCCGAGCTACAAGATTGTGCACGAGATCTCTTGGAGGAGAACTCGGATTTGTCTGACTTTGATACAGATACTGTGGAAGATGACCACTCTCTCCATTCAATTCGATTGTCAACTGTCCGACTAGCAAACCTCCCCCAAAAAGGAAACACTCTTGGGAGCTTTGAATTCTCAAAAGTAAAACTTTATTGGACACACCATTTTGGTACTGAAGAAACAAAACCAGTTCTGGTTTTCCCACGCAAATGCTTGCCTAGTTAAAACAATAGCTTCCTCTTCTCCCCACCGCTGGGTGATTACATTGTTCAATTATGAGACCTCCTTTTGTTATGGGAACAGTCTGTCTTTTTATCAAGCACCTGTAATGGTGATCTTAATGGATGCCAAGCTCTCATGATCTACACACATGTATTCAGGTTTCTATTTCCCCTCCCCTCCCCCCAGTTCACTGGCAAGTTGAAAAGCATTAAGGCTTGAAAGAAGCAAAACAGTTCAGTTTTGACATGGACATTAGGTCTTTTTAAAAAGCAACCAAACTTTGAACTTTTTTTTTATTGAAAAAGTTTTTACAAAAAAAAGCTTTTTCCCCCTTTCCCCCCTCCCCCCTTCCCTACAAAAAAAACCCCTCCCCCCTCCCCCCGACTTTCCGGAACAAACACAAGTTAAAAATAAAACAAACATATACTAAAACAATTTTTCCCCTCCTAACTCAGTTATACTCCTGCATTTCTCATCAAATCCTAACCTTCCCCAATGCAATCAGAAGTAATACATCCTAATCATTCAAAGGCAGTCTGATATCTCTTCATCTGATATCTGTTTTGAATATAGTCAATCCATTTTTTCCATTCATTTAAGTATCTTTCTTGCGTATTGTCTTTCAAAAAGGCTGAGATTTTTGCCATCTCAGCCAAATTGGTAACTTTCAATATCCATTCTTCTATTGTAGGTAATTCTTTTTTCTTCCAATACTGTCCTATCAGTAATCTTGCCACTGTTATTAGATTTAAAATCAATTTAGTCTCAATTACTGTACAGTCCGTGATAATTCCCAGTAAAAAAAATTGCGGCAGGAACTTTATCTTCTTTTTCAAAACATTTTGTAAAATCCACCAAATTCTTATCCAAAAAGCCTTAATATTCTTGCAAAATATGAAACTTTGAACTTTTGTAGGAAAGAATAGAATAGAATAGAATTTTTATTGGCCAAGTGTGATTGGACACACAAGGAATTTGTCTTGGTGCATATGCTCTCAGTGTACATAAAAGAAAAGATACGTTCATCAAGGTACAACATTTACAACACAATTGATGGTCAATATATCAATATAAATCATAAGGATTGCCAGCAACAAGTTATAGTCATATATAATTCACATTCCCTGGTTATCTTGTGAGAAAGTATTCTGACCTAGGCTTCCCAAAAGCACAAAGCTGACTCCTCATCCTGATAAAACCCCTTTTATTTAGTTTAAAGTGAATTCCTCTTCAGCAAAGCCCCAGCCAACAATCTTTCAAAAGATTTCACAACTACAGACCTTTATCAGGCTGGTAGAGCTACCAGGCTGGTAGCTTCCAAACGCCACTCTGTAGCAGACAATACTTGGCAAGAAGTCAGGAACAGATCTTCACTCGAATGAAATGAACTAATTGTCTCCTGCAAAAACTCCCCTCCCCTTTCGCTCCTCTTTATTCCCTATGGGAGGGGCCATTCACCACCCACCATCCATAGAACAGGCTCCAGCTGCTCTTCTGCCTCACTGATGTCCGAATCCGAAGGCAGCTGACAACTGTCAGATGAACCATCTCTGCCTCTGACACAGAGCACTCATCAGAGACTTCCCCAGACTCCAGGACTTGCCCATGTTCCTCCCCAACCTCCTCACTGTCTCTGCTGGAAAGTATGGTTTAGACTCCATTCCTTGAAAGTGGCAGACAATAATACTTTGGTTTTTGTTTTTTTTTATAAAAAAGTTTTATTTTTACATTCATATCAAATAATTCATCCAATGTACAATTATATACAATTAGTCGGGCTTGCCCAGTCACCACCCCTTTTAACTCTCTTCCTCTTCCTTCCCTTCCTTCCTTCCTTCCTTCCTTCCTTCCTTCCTTCCTTCCTTCCTTCCTTCCTTCCTTCCTTCCTTCCTTCCTTCCTTCCTTCCTTCCTCTTCTACCCCTCTTCCTTCCTCTTCTCCTCTTTCCTACCTCCTACTCTCTCTTTTCTCCCTCCTCACCGTTCTAAAATGGTAACTGGGCAGACCCGACCCTACATTAATTATATTTATACATCTTCAATAATCCCTGTACATTCACCATCACTCCATCTCTAGCCTCAACCCCCCAATTCCCCTCCCCCATACCCCCCGCCCCCCACCCCGACTTCCCAGAACAAAATGCAGGGTATCAAAACTAACAATCATAATCTAAAATAATTCCTAAATTATAACCTCTAGTCTCTCCACATTTAATCACACTCTCAATTCCCCTCTCCTTCAAAAATATATCTAATACAAAATATTTCCTAAATTTACTCATATGCTATTCGATATTTTTTTATCTGATACTTATTCTGAATATAATCAATCCACATTTTCCATTCTAAAATATATTTTTCTTGTGTATAGTCTTTCAAATAAGCAGAGATTTTGCCATTTCTGCCAGATTTGATACTTTAAGTATCCATTCTTCTATTGTCGGTAATTCTTTTTTCTTCCAATACTGTCCTATCAGTAATCTTGCCACTGTTATTAGATTTAAAATCAATTTAGTCTCAATTACTGTACAGTCCGTGATAATTCCCAGTAAAAAAAATTGTGGCAGGAACTTTATCTTCTTTTTCAAAACATTTTGTAAAATCCACCAAATTCTTATCCAAAAAGCCTTAATATTCTTGCAAAATATGAAACTTTGAACTTTTGTAGGAAAGAATAGAATAGAATAGAATTTTTATTGGCCAAGTGTGATTGGACACACAAGGAATTTGTCTTGGTGCATATGCTCTCAGTGTACATAAAAGAAAAGATACGTTCATCAAGGTACAACATTTGCAACACAATTGATGGTCAATATATCAATATAAATCATAAGGATTGCCAGCAACAAGTTATAGTCATATATAATTCACATTCCCTGGTTATCTTGTGAGAAAGTATTCTGACCTAGGCTTCCCAAAAGCACAAAGCTGACTCCTCATCCTGATAAAACTCCTTTTATTTAGTTTAAAGTGAATTCCTCTTCAGCAAAGCCCCAGCCAACAATCTTTCAAGAGATTTCACAACTACAGACCTTTATCAGGCTTGGAGAGCTACCAGGCTGGTAGCTTCCAAACGCCACTCTGTAGCAGACAATACTTGGCAAGAAGTCAGGAACAGATCTTCACTCTAATGAAATGAACTAATTGTCTCCTGCAAAACTCCCTCCATTCCCTATGGGAGGGGCCATTCACCACCCACCATCCATAGAACAGGCTCCAGCTGCTCTTCTGCCCCACTGTCCGAATCCGAAGGCAGCTGACAATTGTCAGATGAACCATCTCTGCCTCTGACACAGAGCACTCATCAGAGACTTCCCCAGACTCCAGGACTTGCCCATGTTCCTCCCCAACCTCCTCACTGTCCGAATCTGCTGCCACATCTGCTGGCGGGCCACAACAGAAAGTATGGTTTAGACTCCATTCCTTGAAAGTGGCAGACAATAATACTTTGGTTTTTGTTTTTTTTTATAAAAAAGTTTTATTTTTACATTCATATCAAATAATTCATCCAATGTACAATTATATACAATTAGTCGGGCTTGCCCAGTCACCACCCCCCTTTTTAACTCTCTTCCCTCTTCTACCTTCTTCTGCCTTCTTTCCAAACCTTCCTCTCCTTCTCTTATCTACATCCTCTCCTCCCTCCACCCTATACCTTCCTTCTCCCTCTTCTACCCCTCTTCCTTCCTCTTCTCCTCTTTCCTACCTCCTACTCTCTCTTTTCTCCCTCCTCACCGTTCTAAAATGGTAACTGGGCAGACCCGACCCTACATTAATTATATTTATACATCTTCAATAATCCCTGTACATTCACCATCACTCCATCTCTAGCCTCAACCCCCAATTCCCTCCCCATACCCCCACCCCCACCCCGACTTCCCAGAACAAAATGCAGGGTATCAAAACTAACAATCATAATCTAAAATAATTCCTAAATTATAACCTCTAGTCTCTCCACATTTAATCACACTCTCAATTCCCCTCTTCTTCAAAAATATATCTAATACAAAATATTTCCTAAATTTACTCATATGCTATTCGATATTTTTTTATCTGATACTTATTCTGAATATAATCAATCCACATTTTCCATTCTAAAATATATTTTTCTTGTGTCTAGTCTTTCAAATAAGCAGAGATTTTTGCCATTTCTGCCAGATTTGATACTTTAAGTGTCCATTCTTCAATTGTAGGTAATTCTTCTTTCTTCCAATATTAAGCAATCAAAAGTCTTGCGGCTGTTATTAAGTTCAAAATCAATTTAGTCTCTATAAACAATAATACTTTGTTGGCGGGGATGTCCCTTGGACAGCAAAGGTGACCAACAAGCAAGTTCTGGAGCTCATAACACCAGACATATCACTGGAAGGCAAACAATCACAAAACTGGGTCTTAACCCAGTTATTTTGGCCATGTCATGTGGGGGAATTCACAGGAGAAAGCAGTTATGATGTTTGGAAGAGTTAGCAGCAAAAGGAAACCAGGCTGCCAAAGAACATGATGGCTGGACACCATCAAAGCTGACACCAGCCAGAGCATAGAACAACTCAAGCAGTGCAAGATTGTAAGATGCGGAGAGACCTGGTCCATAGGAATCACCAAGAGTTGAATACGACTGAATGGATAACATCATCATCTTCCATCATCATCAGAGGATGTAATTCCTATAACTTTAATAATTTTGTAGGAAGCTGAATATTGCTAAATAAGCTTCAGGAGATACAGCACTGATGGAAGCTTGAGTTTCATTGCCCTTAGAGCTTCTTCAAGGTTGTATTGAAATTGGAGGCCACATTGTGCTTTCTGGTTGCAGATTTTTAAAAAGAACTATGCGGTTTGTTTATTGTAATCAAAGTATATGGCCACCATCCAACATACAATTGCAACTTCAAGTGGCTTGCATCAAGTTAAAAATAACCATAGAAAAAGGAAAACCACAGCACATCCAAGCAGGGATGCTATTCAGCAAGTTCTGACAGGTTCTGGAGAACCGGTAGCGGAAATTTTGAGTAGTTCGGAGAACCGGAAAATGCCACCGCTGGCTGGCCCCAGAGTGGGGTGAGAATGGAGATTTTGCAGTATCCTTCCCCTGGAGTGGGGAGAAAATGAGGATTTTGCAGTATCCTTCCTCTGCCACACCCATCAAACCATGCCCACAGAACCGATAGTAAAAAAAAAACTGAATTTCACCACCGCATCCAAGGTAAGCTTCCACCAGTCTTTTAATCCTTACAGAATGAGACTTGTGTTAAGCCTCTGCTAGGATCCCATTTTAATCAAAAACAAGTCCCCAAAACACAAAAAAATGTGGGCCAGAAATTTCACCCCTGCTTCATTTGGTGACACTACTACAGTATTGTGTCCATTGTGGCTCCTTTCAGGGAGTGGGAAAGTTGTATCTATTAGTACACACACACACACACACACATATTAATCACACTCCATTTATTTTCACAATATGAATAAATTGTGCTGGTCTAACGTGACAGATTTCCCAGCTAAATTGCTCAGCTAAATACATACAAGGTGAGATCCATTGGTTCTCCCAGCTGGGTCTGAAGAAGTTTCTCACGTGCTTTCCTTTCTAATAGGGAGCAGAAAAGTATAGAAGCTCATGCCAGGAGAGCTGTCTAAATTTGGAAGCACCTAATGCGGGAAGACATAACAGGTTGATTCATAATTGAGGCAGGAAAAATAAAAGATCAACGGATTCTTATAAAAGTGTCTAGAGAGTGTTTTTCTTGCATTATTCATTAACTAATCCAACAGTGACGCTGCATCGTAAAAAAACCAGTTTAAGTAACAATCAAAAACGCTATTTTGCCACAATAGAAAGCGTCCTCACTTATTGCATCATGACAATATGGTATGCCGGTCTGACAGCCGCGGATAGAAAAACATTACAGAGAGTGGTGAGTACAGCGCAAAACCTTGTGGGCTGTCCCCTGATACCACTAGATGAGATCGCTAGGGCTCGCTGCCTTAGAAGAGTGAGGAAAATCCTGGCTGGGTGGGTGTGGCTAGGTGGTCATGTGACTGGGTAGGCATGGCCAACTCTATTTCACTCACGTCGAGGGGCGCCTCGCCAGCCTCTACTCATCCCTCCCCTCCCAGCCACTCCTCCCCTCCCCGCCAAGGCTCCTTAAGGCCCAACAGGAAGCAGTTGTTGGAGCTAAGCAGCCACCACGCGAAAGAGTTGGCAAAACAGCTCAGTTCAAATTGGATCTGACCAAGAAGGAGGCTAAGTAGAAGCACCTTACTGAGGACTATGAGCATAGGCTTTCCAAATAGAGGGAAGACCTGTGTGAATGTAAGGCCAGGTACAGCCACCTGGAGGCTCAGTGAGCTGAGATTCCCTCCAGCCTTCACCCAAAGCCCCGCACTAGAAGGCCAAAGCAGAGCCCAAGTCGGAATTTCTGCCCCCCTCTGACCCACAAAAAGACCCTGAAGGGGGAGACTCCCTGAAGCAACACAAACATTCATTGTGGCTCAGACTGGTAAGACAGTCTATTATTAACACAGCTGCCTGCAATTACTGCAGGTTCTAGTCCCACCAGGCCCATGGTTGACTCAGCCTTCCATCCTTTATAAGGTAGGTAAAATGAGGACCCAGATTGTTGGGGGCAATAAGTTGACTTTGTATATAAATATACAAATAGGATGAAGACTATTGCTAACATAGTGTAAGCCGCCCTGAGTCTTCGGAGAAGGGCGGGATAGAAATGCAAATAAAAAAAAAAATTGCACGTATCTGTCCCAGGGGCCTTAGTTTGAGGAACCCTGATTTAGTGCAATATAAAAAAAGGCAAATAATTTTTCTGCGGACCACCAAAATTTTCTCGTGGACCACCAGTGGTCCACGGACCACCAGTTGGAGACCGCTGGACTAGAAGACCTCCAAGGCCCCTTTCAACTCTGTTATTCTATTATAAAGATTTTGGAGATTAGAGAAGAGAGAGGAAATAGAATTCATGGCTAATGTCCACTTCCTTTAAACAGAATAACATAGGGTGGCTGTTCCTCTTGAATTATAAAAGTAGAAATAAGAATAATTCTAAATTCCAAAGATTATGGCTGCATGGCCAGGGGAAGGTCTAGAGCAATGTGGAATAAATCTTGCTACCAGCATGAATCTTTTTGTTTATTGGCATTGCTGAAAGAAGAATTCAGGAAGAAAGGGGGGAAAAAGTTGATAATATAGACTGTGATGTAATGCATGCACGCATAGACATTATACTCACACTTACAAACTCTTCAGAAAACAAGTTTGCAATTTCATTCTGGGATAGACTTCAAGGGCTCGATACTCCAAATTGGAGCCAGATCTTCAGCCTTCATTTAGCATTTGGAAAAGGCCCTGGATAGATTTGTACACTCCTCAGTGTGAATATTTCTGTAAGTCTAGCAGATCAGCAAGATTGTGTCTGTTCCAGCTCCTGCTTATATAGTGATGTATATGTTACAGGAACTGTTGCATAATGCATCACGATCTGGCATGCCTACTGTGCGTGGTGGTGGTGGTGGATGGCTTGAAACAGAAACAGTAATAATACAGTCAGCCTTTCCTTCCTTCCTTCCTTCCTTCCTTCCTTCCTTCCTTCCTTCCTTCCTTCCTTCCTTCCCTCCCTCCCTCCCTCCCTCCCTCCTTCCTTCCTTCCTTCCTTCCTTCCTTCCTTCCTTCCTTCCTCTCCTCTCCTCTCCTCTCTTTTACTTTCCTTCCTTCCTTCCCTGTCCTCTCCTCTCCTCTCCTCTCCTCTTTTACTTTCCTTCCTTCCTTCCTTCTTCCTTCCTTCCCTTCCTTCCTTCCTTCCTTCCTTCCCTCTCCTCTCCTCTCCTCCCCTCCCCTCCCCTCCCCTCTCTTTTACTTCCCTTCCCTTCCTTTCCTTTCCTTTCCCTCCCCTCTTCATTTTCTCCTCCCTTCCTCCCTTCTTCCCCCTCCACACACTTCAATCACATGTTTCCTCCTTGCAGTACTTTTTCAAAATCATTCCTGACATTGGAGGAGAGGTGGCAAGCAATTTGCTGCAATCTATTGTGTTTGTTGCCTTGTAATTCCATTTTCATTTTTCTGTCTGGATTTACTAGATGCTCACTTATACAGTAAGATGAGTGTGATCTTAAATTCTTCCCCTTTGAAGAACAGGTCGGGGAATTTGGAGCTGCATGAATCTGGGGGTGCTCTAACTATTGCAACAATGAGGATGGAGATCTGTGTGTAGCCCATCAGACACAAACTGTTCCATTCCTACTGTAAACCTAGACCACAGAATATTTATATTCGGTAACTTCAATATTATGTGTAATAACTTCTCTTCTCTTTTCTATTTGATTGGTGAGAAGAAGAAAAACCACCTCGTGTAAAAATATGATTTCCTAGACTTGTTGTATCATCACTAATTATTCCTTCTAAGCTGTTACTGCTTTAATACACTGTTAATTTGCACACCTCAAGAGTTCATATCACTGATTGATTTTTGAAGGTGTCATAATTGTGGGTAGGAACGTTTCAACTCCCAATTAATAAATACAAATTCTTGGAATTAATCTCCTCTGATTCTCCTCTTGGGTGATTTGACTTGTGTGGATCATGATACAACAGTGAAGAAATTAGTATTTCATCTCAGCTAGTTGGGGAATAGGGAAGATAATAAATACTGTTTGCAAAGTGAGTAGACACTGCCTTTTCCTGGGCAGTAAACATAAATCCTGTCCTATAAACTAATCCAGCAGTTCTATCACAACCTTCCTTTTTTTAAAAAAAAAGTGTCATGTAGTGGCTTAGCAGGTTTTATATTCTTCAACTCATCATTATGTCTCCCCAGGGAATGGTGGGTACTGTAGTTCTGTGAGAGTTTAATGATCAGCAATGCAGAACAGAAAATTTTCCAGCGGCCTCATTAAAATGCAGCTCCATGATATTTATCATGAGATGTTTATATCAGGCTTTGGCAGCCTATAACTCTTGCCTGGATTTCATAAGCTGTCAGTGATCAATTGAGATCCTCTGCAAGGATCAGGCAGCTTTTACCCTACTGAGCAGGGGATCAAAAATAAAGAAAGAGAAAGAGGAAGGAAAGAGAGGAAAACGACAAAAATGGAATGGCCACTCATGCGCTCCCTGATGGGTTAACATAGGAAATATTGCATTAAAACTAGTCTTGCTATTTCGTGCAAAGCAGACTTAGGCTAATTTTGTAGCAGGTTCCAAATCATTCAAAACGTATTATTCAAGAATTCAGCAGTTTGCTAGGTAATGGAATAAATGGTAGAGCAGAGAACTAGACATACAATGGCCAAATCAAATAAAAGCCCAGTTCAGTTTTAGATTTGCTGACGTATGTTAGTTTCTTTTTTTGTGTATGTGGGAGGAGAGAGATTTAAATTTTGATTCATATCCTGAAGTTTTCCATTTACAAAATCTAAAATTCAACCAATTACTTCATTTATAGAATAGAATAGAATAGAATAGAATAGAATAGAATAGAATAGAATAGAATAGAATTTTTTTTATTGGCCAAGTGTGATTGGACACACAAGGAATTTGTCTTGGTGCATATGCTCTCAGTGTACATAAAAGAAAAGATACATTCATCAAGAACCATAAGGTACAACACTTTATGATAGTCATAGGGTACAAATAAGCAATCAGAAAACAATCAATATCAGTATAAATCATAAGGATACAAGCCACGAAGTTACAGTCATACAGTCATAAGTGGAAGGAGATGGGTGATGGGAACGATAAGAAGATTAATAGTAGTGCTGATTTAGTCAATAGTTTGACAGTGTTGAGGGAATTATTTGTTTAGCAGAGTGATGGCATTCGGGAAAAAACTGTCCTTGTGTCTAGTTGTTCTGGTGTGCAGTGCTCTATAGCGTCGTTTTGAGGGTAGGAGATGACACAGTTTATGTCTAGGATGTGAGGGGTCTGTAAATATTTTCACAGCCCTCTTTTTGATTCCTGCAGTATACAGGTCCTCAATGGAAGGCAGGTTGGTAGCCATTGTTTTTTCTGCAGTTCTAATTATCCTCTGAAGTCTGTGTCTGTCTTGTTGGTTGCAGAACCAAACCAGACAGTTATAGAGGTGTTGATGACAGACTCAATAATTCCTCTGTAGAACTGAATCAGCAGCTCCTTGGGCAGTTTGAGCTTTCTGGGTTGGCGCAGAAAGAACATTTTTTGTTGTGCTTGGGGAAATGGGGAAGTGTAGGTAATAATTGGGTTACACTGAATATAAATTTGTAGGAATAGCAATAGGACTTAGACTTATATGCCACTTCATCGTGTTTTTACAGTCCTCTCTAAATGGTTAGCATATTACCCCCAAAAATCTAGGTCCTCATTTTATCCACCTCGGAAAAATGGAAGATTGAGTCAACCTTGAGCTGGTCAGGATTGAACTCCTGGCAGTGAACAGTGGGTTAGCCTGCAATCTAACTGCATTCTAACCACTGCGCCACCACTCTACCACCACAGTTCAAATGTCTACAAAATGCTACTATTAGGTACAAAAATGCAAAGTGCATTAAAGTGGCATCATTTAAAAATAAGTAGTTTTCTATTACTATGATATGGTGCTGAACTGCACACATTAAGAATTTCTGTATGTTCTTAACTTTACTCTGCAGGAAAATATGGCAGCTCAGTTTGGTATAGACCAGGGCTGTGGCGAAATCCAAATTTTTTTACTACCGGTTCTGTGGGCCTGGCTTGGTGGGTATGGTGTGGCTTGGTGGGCATGGCTTGGTGGGCGTGGCAGGGAAAGGATACTGCAAAATCTCCATTCCCACCCCACTCATGGGTGAAGGATATTGCAAAATCTCCACTCCCACCCCACTCTGCGGCCAGCCAGAGGTAGTATTTGCTGGTTCTCCGAACTACTCAAAGTTTCCGCTACCAGTTCTCCAAATTGCTCAAAATTTCCACTACCAGTTCTCCAGAACCTGCTGGATTTCACCCTTGCATCAGGGGTGTCAAAGTCGTGTCGTCCCGGCATCATCACATGACATATCGGGACTTTTTCCCCTTTGCTGAAGCTGACATGGGCATGACCCACACATGACACATCCGACCTGCGGGCCGCAAGTTTGACAAGCCTGGTATAGATCAAGACATACAAAACAGGTGGACATGGTCCTAAATCAAACAAGAAGAATGGTCTCAGGGTGTCTAAAACCAATCCCAATGCCAAAGATGAATTACATAGTTGGTATCTCTCCTCTAAAATTTCACCAGGAAAGCAGAAATAAGGGTTAAAATAATGTCTATAGTTTGTAGGTGCTTGTGATACAAATAAAGAATGTAATATCTTGGTGGAACTGAATAAAAACTGCAAATTAGGAGGAATAAACCTGCAAAGTTTCATATGAATGAGTTTGGTGTGAATAACATCATTTATACTGGGATGGTCTATAAATAATGCCTATAGTTTCTTATGTTGTGTGTGCAGATTTTTTTTTTAAAAAAAACCATTGAATACAGCATGCAGGTGTCCTTCATAAAGAAACCTGCAATTCAGAAAGTTTACAGCAGTTATTCTTGGAAGAACAAAGGCTTCACATTTGTGGAGAAAGGATGAGTTTAAATATCTTGATTTCAATTCATTCCGTTGAAAGTCAGTTCAATGTGGATTATCAATTTGAGTTGATTTCAATCACCAGTCCAAATCGCTATCCTGATTCAATGAAAATCCTAAAGTGGCAAAATGCATGTGCACATGTTCTTAAGTTAGTAAGAAGTAGTAGTAACTGTGAGAGGGATCTTGGAGTCCTAGTGGACAACCATTTAGATATGAGCCAGCAGTGTGCAGCAGCTGCCAAAAAAGCCAACACAGTTCTGGGCTGCATAAACAGAGGGATAGAATCAAGATCATGTGAAGTGTTAATACCACTTTATAATGCCTTGGTAAGGCAACACTTGGAATATTGCATTCAGTTTTGGTCGCCACGATGTCAAAAAGTTGTTGAGACTCTAGACAGAGTGCAGAGAAGAGCAATAAAGATGGATTAGGGGACTGGAGCCTGAAACATACGAAGAATGGTTGCAGGAACTGGGTATGTCTAGTTTAATGAAAAGAAGGATTAGGGGAGACATGATAGCAATGTTCCAATATCTCAGGGGTTGCCACAAAGAAGAGGGAGTCAAGCTATTCTCCAAAGTACCTGAGGGCAGGATGAGAAGCAATGGGTGGAAACTAATCAAGGAGAGAAGTAACTTAGAACGAAGGAGAAATTTCCTGACAGGTAGAACAATTAATCAGTGGAACAACTTGCCTGCAGAAGTTGTAAATGCTCCAACACTGGAGATTTTTTAAGAAAATGTTGGATAGCCATTTGTCTGAAATGGTGTAGGGTTTCCTGCCTGGGCAGGGGGTTGGACTAGAAGACCTCCAAGGTCCCTTCCAACTCTATTATTATGTTTTGTTAAGTTTGTGGAATCACCAAATCAGCTCATAAGCCCTCCATCTAATTCGGTGTGTCAAATCAATTTGGCAACTGAATAAGGCATCTCAACCTAAAGAGAGGGTTTGGGGAAATGGCCTTCAAATCAAAGGTGCAGAGAAAAACTTCTCATATCCTAGTAATTTCCCCTTTCTGGGATTCTGTTTTCTTTTCCTCTATTTTTATGAAAGTAGTTTATTCCATAAACCTAAACAAGCACACTTTCAATCTATTTTAAGGAAGTTTTTGCCTCAATATGGACTTAAGTCAAATACATGAACATCATGGTTCTCCGAGGAGCTGAGAGGGATGAAGCGCCGGAGAAGACGCCTAGAGAGTTCCTGGAGGTCTAGCCGTTCGGAAGCTGATCGGACACTAGTGAAGTCCTATACTAGGACTTACCTAGTGGCATTGAGGGAAGCGAGGCGTAGCTACGCCTCCTCCCTCATTGCATCGGCAGATAACCGCCAGCCCTGGGTGACCCGCCTCCTCCTACATCAGGGGGAGCGGGATGACCCGCTGCAGGGACGTGCTGAGGAGTTTAACGGTTATCTATACGATAAAATCGCTCAGCTTCGGGATGGGTTGGACCAAGATTGCGTGATGCGGTGAGATGCTGAGGGTGGTCTTGGCGATATTGTTTGGGATGAGTTTGACCCTGTGGCTCCTGAGGACATGGACAGGTTGCTGGGTAGGCTGAATGCCACCACATGTTTACTGGACCTGCCCCTCCTGGCTGGTGCTGGCCACCGGGAGGTCACACGAGGCTGGCTCCAGGCGATTACGACCGCTTCTTTGGTGGAGGGTGTCTTCCGCCGCCTTGAAAGAGGCGGTGGTGAGGCCCTCCTTAAGAAGCCTTCCTGACCCGCTGTTTTAGGTAATTATCGTCGTTCCAACCTTCGCTTAAGGTTGTAGAGAGTATGGTGGCATATCAGTTTCCTTGCACCTGGATGAAACTGTCTATCTAGACCTGCTCCAGTCCGGTTTCCGCCCGGTTACAGCACGGAGACGGCTTTGGTCGCAGGATGATCTCTGAGGCCAGGATAGGGGTTGTCCTCTGCCCTGGTCCTATTAGACCTCTCAGCGGCTTTCGATACCATCGACCATGGTATCCTGCTGCGCCGGTTGGAGGGATTGGGAGTGGAGGCACCGCTTATCGGTGGTTCTCCTCCTATCTCTCCGACCGTCGCAGTCGGTGTTGACAGGGGGCAGAGGTCGACCCGAGGCGCCTCACTTGTGGGTGCCGCAGGGGTCGATTCTCTCGCCTCCTGTTTAACATCTACATGAAGCCGCTGGGTGAGATCATCAGTGGTTTCGTGTGAAGTATCAGCTGTATGCGGATGACACCCAGCTGTATTTTTCACACCGGACCACCCCAACGGTTATCAAGTGCTGTCCCGTGTCTGGAGGCCGACGGGTCTGGATGGGGAGAAACAGGCTCAAGCTCAATCCCGCCAAGACAGAGTGGTTGTGGATGCCGCATCCCGCACAGTCAGCTTAATCCGCGGCTGACCATCGGTGGCGAGTCATTGGCCCCGATGGAAAGGGTCCGCAACTTAGGCGCCCTCCTGGATGAACGGCTGTCTCTAGAAGACCATTTGACGGCCGCTCCAGGAGAGCGTTCTACCAGGTTCGCCTGGTACGCCAGTTGCGCCTTTCTGGACCGGGATGCCCTATGCACGGTCACCACGCACTCGTGACGCCTCGCCTGGATTACTGCAATGCTCACATGGGGCTCCCTTGAAGGGCATCCGAGGCTGCAGTTAGTCCAGAATGCGGCTGCGCTGGTGATAGATGGAGCCCTCGTGGCTCCCGTGATAACACCCATCCTGCGCAGACTGCACTGGCTACCTGTGGCCTTCCGGTGCGCTTCAAGGTCTTGGTGACCACCTTTAAAGCGCCCATGGCATTGGGCCGGGTTACTTACGGGACCGCCTACTGCTACCGAATACCTCTCACCGACCCGCGCCTCACAGAGAGGGTCTCCTCAGGGTGCCGTCAGCAAGGCAATGTCGCCTGGCGACGCCCAGGGCAAGGGCCTTCTGTGGGGCTCCCACCCTTGGAACGAACTTCCCCGGACTCCGCCAGCTTCCGGACCTTCGGACCTTCCGCCGCGGGCTTAAAACATATTTATTTAATTGTGCAGGACTGAGCTAGGTTTTAAATTCATGGGTTTTAATTGGGTTTTATTTGTATATTTTAATTAACGGGCTTTCAAATAAGTTTCTTAATTGTTTTTATTCTGTATTTATATTTATATGTTTTTAAATGCCTGTGAACCGCCCTGAGTCCTTCGGGAGATAGGGCGGTATATAAATACGATTAATAAATAAATAAATAAAATCAAATCAATTCAGCCAAATTTAAAAATCAGCCCCTAAGAGTTTCATTGAAATAGTTGGTTGATTTGCTGGCTGAAGAAAAGGGAGATTAAGAGTTATTTTTGTTGTGTGTAAGGATTTTAGAGCTACTTATTAAGATATTTAAATTTAGTAGCTGGAGGAGCGGGGTTGTGCATTGAGCCAGAAAACACAGTTATAGTTGATTGTTTGGAGACTGCTGGCTCCTGCATGAGGCAATCTGCACTGTGATTGGTTGCTGTGGGTGTGGAGGGGGAGTTTTCCTTTTTCCCCGCCTTTTTTGTCTGTGTGCCTTGTGTGCTCTGTGATTTACCTCAAGATGGTCTTGTTTGCCTGACAGTCTAATTGGATGTATATATTGAAATAAAATATATTTATTTATATAAAACTAGCTGATAATCCAGCATTGCCTGGGTATTTATTTATCCCAATCCTGTATTAGACAGGAAGAGCACCCTGAACCCTGATTTCGGAGAGAATTAAATTAATTAAAAATGTTTTCCCTGTGCCCCCAGAAACATCAAGTAAAAAGATACCACCTTGTTCCTTTGGTAGCTGATGCATGATCATTTGCTATGCTTTTTTCTGATCATCGTTTGTCCTCAAGAATAATCTTAGCTTTGCTGAAAATGTCCGGACCAAACGTAATTTCTAATGTTGGATTTCTCCCTTACCAGAGGGAGCCCCTTTATGGAATACAGTGAAGCCATTAAGATGGCAACTCCACTCTGCTGCACAGTAGAAGCTATTTTAAGGGAGTACAGTAGAAGCCATTTTAAGGCACAACAGGCTTACCTTAATAGTACACACACCCTGAGGGGTGTTAGGGGTGTCTTAACCCCCACAGTATTTTTCTCCAGAGAGTAAGTCATCTGTGTACCAAGTTTATTTGAAATTTCTGGAGGTGTTCCAGAGTTATACTGGAACATACACATACACACACAGCCATTTTTATATAATAGACTACAAATTCATGTCAGTCTCTCTGATTTCATTTGGACACCTCCTGCATAATTCCTTGACACTACTGTGGGAAGCCCCCCCCCTCCTAGAAGAATGAAATATTTTGAGGAATATTAAAAAGGCAAGATATTATAGTTCCCCAAAAGGAGAAATGGAGAAACATGCTCTTAAGGGAGGCAGAAACCAGCCCCGGTCTCCCTTCCCCCAAGCAGAAACTGAGGAGGTCAGCTTTTAGAAATGCAGATTTAGTAATCCGTTCAAGACAGGATATTTTGAAACTCCTTGTGTGTTTGCCTCAAAGAAGGAGAGAGTTGATACAAGCTCCTTTAGTTGGGATTGGAATGAATTAAAGGAGCCACAAACTTAAGGATTTAGAAAAATTCCGTAGCCCATTGGATCTCAAGTTATGCACTCTCACATTAGAATAGTCCCTTTGCCTTGTTCACAAGAACAACTTACAGCTCCTTGACTTATAACCATTTGTATAGTGATCATTCTAAGTTACAGATGCATTGCAAAAAAAAATGCCTTTTGACTGTTGCAGCATCCTCATGGTCACATGATCAAAATGTAAGCCGCCCTGAGTCTTCGGAGAAGGGCGGGATATAAATGTAAATAAAATAAAATTAAAATAAAATAAATTTGGACACTTGGCCTGTATTTATGATGGTTACAGTGTCCCAGGGTCATGTGATCACCTTTTGCAATCTTCTGACAAGCAAAGTCAATGGGGAAGCCAAATTCAGTTAACAGCCAAGTTACTAACTGAAGAACTGCAGTGATTCACTAGTAGCTGTGGCAAGAAAGGTCATAAAATGGGGCATAACTCACTTAACAACTGTCTTGCTTGGAAATTTTGGGCTCTGTTGTGGTTGTAAGCAGTAGTGGTTCGGACCTGTTCACAAGAACCGGTAGTAAAACCAGTGGGAGGCTCCGCCCACCAACCCAAATTTCATCATAGGGGATCTGTGCATGCGCAGAAGCTTGGTGCACATGTGAGCGAAGTGAGCACGCATGCGCAATCCCGTTGCAAACCGGTAGTAAAGGTAAGTAGAATCCACCCCTGGTTGTAAGTCGAGGACTACCTGTATTCTTTAAACCAGGGTTCTCCAACTTTAGCAATTTAAAACTTGTGGACTTCAACTCCCATGGCTAGCTGGGGAATTCTGGGAGTTGAAGTCCGCAAGTCTTAAAATTGCCAAATTCATTCCATTCCCTGCACTAAACCAATGTGTTCATCTCTCTCCCTCTTTCTTTTTTTACCATTCATGACAAAAAACTTGTCTTCTACAGGATGCATTATAAAATTTAGATCTGCCAACAAAAATCTCTTCCAGACTTTTCCTTTGATAGATGGAGAATGTTAAGACATCTCAAAGCCAGAAGTGATGTCAGCTGCATTTTTATGTTTTGATATAATACGGAGAAGAGATGCCATGATCTCTATTGATGTGGCTAATATCCTATGAAGCTGCCAAAGTTTTCTTTCAGAAAAAACAAAATAGGGGAGTACCACTGAAAACTACATATATCGAGCATATCGGCAATAATTATTTATCTGCCTGAAATAGATATACCAAGATTACATTTGTGTCATGCTATATTTTATAGCTAGATACAGTAGAAATTCAGTTATAAGCAATCTGTCTTCTTGAAATTTTCATGACACTGAAATCCTAGGCATCTTCATCACTTTTCGTCTCTTCCTTCACCACTTCTTGGCTTGCTGAGAGGCCCAAACTCCACATTTTGATAGAAAATTGTGAACCTCCTTAATGGAGAACGGGGTGGAAAGCAAATAAAATTGAGAGAAATCAGCTGTTAGGTTCAATACAATGGAATTGGGTCAAATGGATTGATCTCTTTTTATTCCCTAATATAAAACAGAACTTGATATTTTTTTAACCATTGCTGGCTACGTGCAAGAATCAAATATACCAGGAGTGCTTTTTGTTGTTAGTTGCGAAGTCGTGTCCGACCCATCGCGACCCCATGGACAACGTTCCTCCAGGCCTTGCTGTCCTCTACCATCCTCTGGAGTCCATTTAAACTCATGCCTACTGCTTCAGTGATTCCGTCCAGCCACCTCGTTCTCTGTCGTCCCATTCTTCTTTTGCCCTCGAGCATTCCCAGCATTAGGCTCTTCTCCAGGGAGTCCTTCTTTCTCTGGAATGCAGATATTACTGAAACAAAGGACAAAACAAAACAAAAATCAGAATCAGCATGGTATAGCAGATAATGAGTGGATTCTACACCTATGAGTTGTGATGGATGGATGGAAGAAAGGGAGGGAGGGAGCGAGGGAGGGAGGAAGCAAGGAAGGAAGGAAGGAAGGAAGGAATATGAAGACCTGCCACTTGACCTTCAGAGTTAAAGTAAAACTGGAAATCTTTGACAGCCAAGTACCAATGCAATTTTGATTCTATCTACAATTTGCACTAGTGAATCAAAGTTCCTATTAGACAAGTACATGTTTATCTTTTTCTCTGTTTAAAGAGACGAGTAAAACTAGCAAAGGACAAATTAAGGCTTTTCCCCATTAATTCTAAAGGGTTAGGAAATATATGAGGAAACTGAGGAAACTAGAGAGAAAGAGAAGGATTGCTTAGCAAGTGCATGTTAAAACCAAATACGTTTTGTTTTTCTTTGTGTGTTAATTAATAGGTTTAAATTTTAATTGTTAGGGTAGCTCAACCCTTTGGAAAGGCAATGTTTAACTTTGGCAAATATTTTAATAAATAAATCTTTCTCTCTCTACTGGGAGTAAACACTGGAATAAAATAATGAGGTTCCAAGCATTTCATTTCCTCAGGAATCAAAGAAAGCATCATTTTGACCTCTGAAGTGTTGAACTGGTAGAGAGATTCTTCTAAAAAAAGTATCGGTGACCTTGAGAAGCGGTAGGTTAATAATTCTAATTATTTCTAGGCATGTATCAGGAATTGGTTGAATTATCACATTAGATTAGTCACAGGGTACATGAAAAGAAAGGGGAAATGAAAAAAGATGAGTGAAAATACATTTCAATAACAAGAAAGCTTGCAAAATGCATAGTGTGAGTTAGAAAATTTACAGCTGATGAATCAACAAGATGACGAAATGGTGGAAGAAAATTCTTCATGGCTATACAAAAGAAGCATTTTAGTAGAGAAATGTATAATATGAAACCTTAAATTTAGAGCCAGGATGTCAGGACCATCCAAATGTTGCTGCTGAATTGTAACAGGATGGGAAAATGTTAAATGCATGATGAGTATTCCATTGTAGTTAAATTTATTAAATTGTATCAAATTTAGTTTTTCTCTGAGTCCTGTCTATTTTAGGAATGTGGCCTTTGGCACCTCAAATGAAGGTCCTATACACATTTAGAAATAGTTAGAACATTTGATGGAGAAGTACTTTACAAACCAAATCTTCTACTCTTCTGTCCAACAAAGGAGCACTGAGGATTTTACTTAGTTTGGGTAATGAAACACCTGCAAGAAAACAACCAAGCTGTTCTGTCCCCCCTCGCCTCCGTCCGAGCGATGGCTTAATTAGCCGGCAACTATCAGCTCTGGAAGCAAACTAGCGAGCATCTGCCAAGTGTCTCTGTTATCTCCCTCGACGCCAATGAGTCACCCAGGAACAAACAGTACTTCAGCTCTTAGTTAAGCAGTTAATTTGCCTGTTACAAAGAGGCACAGCAGCTCTTGCTGCCTTTATATCCTGTGGGGTGTGGCTCAGGGGTGAAATGCTCCCAGTTCACACCGGCTCCCCCGATTAGGTAGCGATGGCAGCTGCTGGTTCGGAGGACTGGTAGCAAAAATCCCTGCCCCCCCCCCGCCCCTGCTGAGCCACACCATCAGCAGAGACTTTTTTTTTACTTTTAAAAGTTTTTCTTTAGCCAAAAACATGCCTTTAAAAGTAAAAACAAAAAACCAAAAACCTCTGATGATCACGGGGCTGAGCAGGGATCATCAGAACACTTTAAAAAAATTTTTTTAAAAAAACCTCTTCAACCGAAGGGGGGAAAAAGGAAAAGGGGGGGGGCTTTAAAAGGCTCCTCTGGCCATCCCAGCTGAGTTCCTCATCACCAGAACCTTAAAAAACATGTTTTCTACATGTTAAAACAATTATTTTAAGAGGTTCTGGGCTGCTATGAGGGAACTTCAGCTGAGCTCGTCAGAGGAGCTGACTTTAAAACTTTTTTCCCTCTGGCGATCCCAGAGGAGTTTCCTGATCCTAGCAGGCTTTTAAAATCACTTTTTAACAGCCCCCACTTAAAAGAGCCCCCACCCATGCCCACCCAATACCCCCTCCTCACTTACCTATAATTACTGCTCCTTTCAGGCTGGCAATGCAATGCTTACTTCAGCTACTGATTACAGCCTGCTTTGACTTCCTGCTTTGCTGAATGAAAAACTCTGGGAGTTGAAGTCTACAAACCTAAAGCTACTAAAGTTGGAGACCCCCTGATCTAAAAAAATAAATAAAAATAATAAAATAAAATATTTGTGCAGCTTTCTGAGATTTGGTGTGTTTCTGTAGTGTTTCACTCTAACTACACAAACACACCAAATCTCACAAAGCTGTATGTGGCATTTTGTGTGCGTGTGAATCAGTTGTGTTGTGTGTATGTAAAGTGTGAAAGTGTGAGGTTCCTGCTTGTTGCAGGGGCCATTTTGGGTGAAGTGCAGCTGCTTTTACATTGTGTGTGAGTCAGTTGTGTTGTGTTGTGTGTGTGTAAAGTGTGAAAGTTGGTTTTTGGTACCTCTTATTCTTTTGTATACTTTGTTAATTATTTTTATTATTTATTGTTATTGACCACGCCCACCCAGTCATCTGACCACCAAGCTGCGCCCACCAATTAAGCCACGCCCACAGAACCGGTAGGGAAAATTTTTAGATTTCACCCCTGGTGTGGCTCCATGACACAGCACTTCCTAGGCCTGCCCCACCCCTGCTTCTGTTGTTCCCGCCTCTCCTGCCTACGAAACCTAGGGTCCAGCCAGGCCTGATTGCCATCAGCTGGGTTTGGAGGTGTGGCCTGGGGGGGGAAGTCAGGGGATGGAGGCCTTCCACTTGGCCTGCCTCTGGCTCTGCCTCTGGCTCCTGGAGCTGAGTCAGGGAAGCCGGTGCTCCCAAGGTAAGTCCTGACGGCCCGTCCCTCTCACTTTCCAAGTCACTTTCTGGCAGGAGGCCCGGCTCGGGGGGCGCAGACACAACACAAGCTCAGAAAGCATCAAGGACCCCTCTTCCCACCCCCCATGAGCTGCAAATATTCTCATTTATTAGATGTTACATAATTTATACCCAGAATTTGTTCATATCCTTCAGTCCTTTTACAATACTACACCCAAGAAAAAAAAACTTGAATCTCATTTTTTTTCACTTGCCCTCAACCTGTCCATTGAAGATGGCTATGTGTTTAGACCAGTGATGAAATCCAATTTTTTTTTACTACCGGTTTTGTGGGCGTGGCTTGGTGGGCGTGGCAGGGGAAGGATACTGCAAAATCTCCATTTCTATCCCACACCAGGGGAAGGATACTGCAAAATCCCCATTCCCTCCCCACTTCTGGAGGAAGGATATTGCAAAATCTCCATTCCCACCCCACTCTGGGGCTAGCCAGAGGTGGTATTTGCCAGTTCTCTGAACTGCTCAAAATTTCCGCTACCCGTTCTCCAGAGCCTGTCAGAACCTGCTGGATTTCACCCCGGTTTACACTCTCTGCAGTCTTGCTCTAGATAATTCCTACAACTTAGGTCTAACTATTCTCAATTCAAACCATGGGAACGTCTAACACCAGACAGTAAACAGAAGACATTAAATTCTACTCACTTATAGCAGTGTTCCAATATCTCAGGGGTTGCCACAAAGAAGAGGGAGTCGGGCTGTTCTCCAAAGCATCTGAGGGTAGAACAAGAAGCAATGGGTGGAAACTGATCAAGGAAAGAAGCAACTTAGAACTAAGGAGAAATTTCCAGACAGTTAGAGCAATTAATAAGTGGAACGACATGCCTGCAGAAGTTGTGAATGCTCCAACACTGGAAATTTTTAAGAAAATGTTGGATAACCATCTGACTGAGATGGTGTAGGGTTTCCTGCCTGGGCAGGGGATTGGACTAGAAGGCCTCCGAGGTCCCTTCCAACTCTGTTGTTATATTATATTACTTACAATGCAGCATAAAAAATGAGGCCTCTTAACAGATTAGTGATATAAAGGTAAAGGTAAAGGTTCCCCTTGCACTTACGTACTAGTCGCTCCTGACTCTAGGGGGCGGTGCTCATCTCCGTTTCAAAGCCAAAGATCCAGCACTGTCTGAAGACCTCTCCATGGTCATGTGGCTGGCAGGACTAAATGGCAAAGGTGCACGGAACACAGTCTGTGACCAAAGGTGGTCCCTATTTTTCTACTTGCATTTTTTACTTGCTTTCGAACTGCTAGGTTGGCAGAAGCTGGGACAAGTAGGGATTCGAACCACTGAACTGCCAACCTTTCGATCGACAAGCATCTTAGCCACTGAACCACTGCATCCCTTATTTGTGATATAAGTAAACAATATAGTAAGTCAATCATCTCCCACAGCAAACTGTTGTTGAACACACCAGGTATTTTGGGACAGGCATTAGATGTCCTTTGATTCACCTAAAGGACTCCATCAACAACTCCACAATTACCAGAATAGAATATATGATAAGAAATATGAGAACAATTTCAAATTCTCATGTTGTTGTTCATGAATGCATTTGATCTTGCAGGATGACCACATCTAGAAATAGGTAGATGATAATATTTTCAGTCTACATTAGTTTCACATGCGTTCATTCATAAGCTTATTCTCTTATCATGTTCACATAGGTAGTCTTTGTCTTACAACCACAATTGAGCCCAAAATTTCTGTTGCTAAATGAGACATTGAGTTTGCTTGTCAGAAGTTCACATAAGGTCCTGGGGTCATGTGACCCCAGGACACTACCACCATTATAAAGATGAATCCGTTATCAGGCATTTTAATTTTGATCATGTGACTTGGGGGATGCTGCAAGATCTTAAGTGTGAAAAATAGTCGTAAGTCACTTTTTTTCAGTGCCTTTGTAACTTCCAATGCTTACTAAGTGAGCTCTTGTAAGTCGAGGACTACCTATATTAGATGCTATTGGTTTAGGTGCCATTATGCTCTTGGTGGCCACCTGAATTATATGAAATTTATTTATTTATTTATTTATTTTATTTATTTATTTATTTATTTATTATTTATTTATTCAAATTTATATACCGCCCTATCTCCCGGAGGACTCAGGGCGGTTCACAGGCACATAAAACATTTATATACAATTAAAATAACTATTAAAAAACTTATTCTAATGCCAAATATTAAAAAATGTAAATATAAATCTTAAAACCAAATTTAAAACCCCTATAAATTTAAAAACTACAAATTTAAAAATCTAAGCCAGTCCTGCACAGATGAATAAATGCGTCTTGAGCTCGCGACGGAAGGTTCGGAGGTCCGGAAGTTGACGGAGTCCTGGGGGGAGTTCGTTCCAGAGGGTGGGAGCCCCCACAGAGAAGGCCCTTCCCCTGGGCGTCGCCAGACGACACTGCCTAGCTGACGGCACCCTGAGGAGTCCCTCTCTGTGAGAGCGCACGGGTCGGTGAGAGGTATTTGGTAGCAGTAGGCGGTCCCGTAGATAACCCGGCCCTATGCCATGGAGCGCTTTAAAGGTGGTTACCAGCACCTTGAAGCGCACCCGGAAGGCCACAGGTAGCCAGTGCAGTCTGCGCAGGATAGGTGTCATACGGGAGCCACGAGGGGCTCCCTCTATAACCCGCGCAGCTGCATTCTGAACTAACTGCAGTCTCCGGATGCCCTTCAAGGGGAGCCCCATGTAGAGAGCATTGCAGTAATCCAGGCGAGACGTCACGAGGGCGTGAGTGACCGTGCATAGGGCATCCCGGTCTAGAAAGGGGCGCAACTGGCGCACCAGGCGAACCTGGTGGAAAGCTCTCCTGGAGACGGCCGTCAAATGATCTTCAAAAGACAGCCGTGCATCCAGGAGGACGCCCAAGTTGCGCACCCCTTCCATCGGGGCCAATGACTCACCCCCAACAGTCAGCCGAGGACTCAGCTGACTGTACCGGGATGCCGGCATCCACAGCCACTCTGTCTTGGAGGGATTGAGCTTGAGCCTGTTCCTCCCCATCCAGACCCGTACGGCCTCCAAACACCGGGACAGCACTTCGATAGCTTCGTTGGGGTGGCCCGGTGTGGAAAAGTACAGCTGGGTGTCATCAGCGTACAGCTGGTACCTCACACCGAAGCCACTGATGATCTCACCCAGCGGCTTCATATAGATGTTGAACAGAAGGGGCGAGAGAATCGACCCCTGCGGCACCCCACAAGTGAGGCGCCTCGGAGCCGACCTCTGCCCCCGTCAACACCGTCTGCGACCGATCGGAGAGATAGGAGGAGAACCACCGATAAACGGTGCCTCCCACTCCCAATCCCCCCAACCGGCGCAGCAGGATACCATGGTCGATGGTATCAAAAGCCGCTGAGAGGTCTAATAGGACCAAGGCAGAGGAACAACCCCTATGGCCCTCCAGAGATCATCCACCAACGCGACCAAAGCCGTCTCAGTGCTGTAACCGGGCCGGAAACCGGACTGGAACGGGTCTAGATAGACAGTTTCATCCAGGTGTAAGGGAAACTGATATGCCACCATACTCTCTACAACCTTCGCGAGCGGGTTGGAGACCGGACGATAATTACCTAAAACAGCGGGTCAGGAAGGCTTCTTGAGGAGGGTCTCACCACCGCCTCTTTCAAGGCGGCCGGAAGACTCCCTCCACCAAAGAAGCGCTTGTAATTGCCTGGAGCCAGCCTCGTGTCACCTCCTGAGTGGCCAGCACCAACCAGGAGGGGCACGGGTCCAGTAAACACGTGGTGGCATTCAACCTACCCAACAACCTGTCCATGTCCTCGGGAGCCACAGGGTCAAACTCATCCCATAAAATGTCACCAAGACCGCCCTCCGGCGTCTCACCCGCGTCACTACAATTCTGGTCCAGACCATCCCGAAGCTGAACGATTTTATCGTATAGATAACCGTTAAACTCCTCAGCACGTCCCTGCAACGGGTCATCCCGCTCCCCCTGATGTAAGAGGGAGCGAGTCACCCGAAACAGGGCGGCTGGGCGGTTATCTGCCGATGCAATGAGGGAGGAGGCGTAGCTACGCCTCGCTTCCCTCAATGCCACTAGGTAAGTCCTAGTATAGGACTTCACTAGTGTCCGATCAGCTTCCGAATGGCTAGACCTCCAAGAACTCTCTAGGCGTCTTCTCTGGCGCTTCATCCCTCAGCTCCTCGGAGAACCAAGGGCGGTTGGGACCGGCGCCGGGTCAGAGGCCGCAAAGGCACGACCCGGTCTAAGGCCCCCGCCGCGGCCCGTTCCCAGGCCGCAACAAGTTCCTCAGCCGAGCCGTGAGCCAGACCCTCAGGAAATGGCCCAAGCTCCGTCCGGAACCCCTCCGGGTCCATCAGGCGCCTGGGACGGAACCAACGTATCGGCTTCGTCTCCCTGCGGTGGGGAATAGCGGTCAGAAAGTCCAGGCGAAGAAGAGAGTGATCTGACCATGACAAAGGTTCAATGACTATTTCCTCCAAGTCCAGATCTCTCAACCACTGACCAGAGACAAAAATCAAGTCCAGAGTGCCACCCCCAATGTGAGTAGGGCCATCAACTACTTGGGTCAGGTCCAAGGCCGTCATGGAATCCATGAACTCCCGAGCTGCCGTCGATGACGAGCCGGAAGATGGCAAGTTAAAGTCCCCCATGACTAAAAGTCTGGGGGTCTCCACTGCCACCCCAGCAAGCACCTCCAGGAGCTCGGGCAGGGTAGCTGTCACGCAGCAAGGAGCCAGGTACGCGACAAGCAAGCCCATCTGACACCTATGACCCCATCTCACAAAGAGGGATTCACACCCGGCAATCTGAGGCACAGTGGTCTCCCTTGGCTCTAGACTCTCTTTAATAACAACCGCCACCCTGCCACCCCTACTCTGGGCCCTCGGCTGATGAAATGCACGGAAGCCCAGTGGGCACATTTCGACCAGGGGCACGCCCCCTTCAGTGCCCAACCAGGTCTCCGTAACGCCTATAAGATCCGCGGCGCCCCCCTGAATAAGATCATGTATTAGGGGGGCCTTATTGGCCACGGACCGTGCGTTGCATAACATAAGCCAAAGGCCCAGGCTCTGAGGGTCTTGACCATCCGGGGAACGGGAGAAGTCAGAGGGATCGGGGCACGCGATCGCCTGCAAGCATCGAGCGCGTGCCCCCCTAAACCGATACGACCCCCCCCTTCCGCCATATCTACCCCTCCCACTTACCGTGCATATAGAACCACCCTCACAGAAAGGAACGCATCCTCCCCCCTTAACCTCCGAACCCGTTAAATAGTCACCACGAGCACGCGCAGGAACTGGTCTCCCTCCCGACGGGCTACCCCCAATACCCGCCCTAACCCTCCCACCCCTTAAAAGTGCCCTATTTAAAAAACCCCAAAGGCTCTTTCTTTTCGCATGCCACCTCTGTGGGTCCCAAGACCCGTCATTGAGGCCGGCCCTTGGTAACGAGGCGGGCCGTTCCTGCGAGGCGGGGGCACCTCGCAGTTGCAAGAGTTCATGAGAGGAATAGCGCATAACAATGGAAGATCATGTCGGCGAAAGGATGGTCCATCTCCGAGTGGCAAAGATGATAACAATTAGATGACAGTTCCAGATGATAATAAAAACTAGGATAAAAAGGCAGGCCTAAAGATGACTCAAAACAATAATCCAGAGTGCTGTTAGTCCCCAATAAGGGCAGACAAGAATAGTAAACACCATACAGTCCAGATGATAGTCTGTCGGAAGTCTGAAGCAGCATCATGGTATAGGGAGTGGGGAAGGTGTTCCAATCATAGCCAGTGTCAGCCTCCGTCCCCCATCGGAGCTACTGCCTCTTCTAAGGGGCCCAAGGCCCACCAACGGCCAAGAATCCCAAACTGGCCAGGAGAGACGTAGTAGATGATAAACCATCGAAGGGGGGCAGCAGGCAGATGATTCCATAATATCTCCGTCGCCTTCCCACTGTCCTCCAACCATCACCTCCAAACCCAGGTCAGAAGGCAATCCGGGGGCCCCTCCAACTCCAGCACCCCTTAGTACATCCTTACCCGGTTCGGAGGCCAGGTCTCTCCAAACCTCTCCTTCCGAGGGGCCAAACCTGTCCAGCAGGTTGAACCTCTCCGAGAGGCAGGAGGATATGAAGGGCGCCATGATCACAGTCTGGCTGCGGGGAATAAGCCAAAAAACGGCTGGCCGGAAGCAGATGAAAACGCCTCTATTGCTCTGTTTCCATCCTCCAGTCCGGGTCAAAAACCCAAATCCGGATGGTAAAGCACAGCCCGATGTTAAGGTGGAACGGGACGAAGACGAAGCAAAATCGGAGACAGACCAGCCAGAGGATGCCAAAACCCCGGCCGAAAAACGGCCGAGAGAAAAGCAAGTCATCGCCCCGCCCCTACTCCACTCCGGGCCCGCAAACAACATGGCCACCGGAATTCCGCCGTCTGCTTACCCGGCTCCGTTCTCAGCAGCCGTGGGATCAAAATGTCCGAAAACCTCTCCCATGGCTGCCCCACTAGATGACAGTCCGGGTCGGAGCCAGCAGACGGCTAAGTGGGCGGCTTTCATGCTACCATCCTCGGAGGGCCATCCAAAACGCCGAGACCAAATCTTCAACGCTGCGCCATCTTGCGCATGCGCAGAGCCAACCAATCAACAATATTTATAATAATACGAAAAATTATGTTCAGAAGATACTCTTCTTCATGTTAATCCAGGAGATATGAAACTGATTGTTGGAATATTTATAGAATGCAACCACCCAAACCCTTACTTTCATCCTGGAGTTAACATGCTCCTCTTCTCTTTGATATACTTCTCATGCCTGTTGAAGATACTTGACTTCAGGAAATGGAAGACAAAGAAGAGACAAACAAAGCTGACTTTTTCAGTGGAAATGATCAGAAGACTTGTCCAAATAAGGCAGACAGATGCACAGAGATTGCTCTTTCATTATATCCATGGGATCTTGGCAATTGCTTGCTTTTCTTTTTAACTATAGGATGGAAATGAACAAATTGACAAGAACCCACCCTGTTAACTACAGGAATCCACCTAAGAATTGTTCTGCCTTAAAGCGATTAAAATAAATGTCTTTGATGACTGACTGAGGGATGTCGAGAGAGCATTATTTCCACATTCTTCTTATCTTAGAATAGAATAACAGAGTTGGAAGGGACCTTGGAGGTCTTCTAGTCCAAATGCCTGTCCAGGCAGGAAACCCTACACCACTTCAGACAAATGGTTATCCAACATCTCCTTTAAAACTTCCAGTATTGGAGCATTCACAACTTCTGGAGACAAATTATTCCACTGATAAATTGTCAGGAAATTCCTCCTTAGTTCTAAGTTGCTTGATTAGTTTCCACCCGTTGCTTCTTGTCCTACCCTCAAGTGTTTTGGAGAATAGCTTGACTCCCTCTTCTTTGTGGCAGCCCCTCAGATATTGGAACACTGCTATCATGACTCCTCTAGTTCTTTTCATTAAACTAGACATACCCAGTTCCTGCAACCATTCTTCATATGTTTTAGCCTCCAGTCCCCTAAGCATCTTTGTTGCTCTTCTCTGCACTCTTTCTAGAGTCTCCACATCTTTTTTACATCGTGGTGACCAAAACTGGATGCTATATTCCAAGTGTGGCCTTACCAAGGCATTATAAAGTGGTATGAACACTTCACATGATCTTGTTTAACCCAAAGAAAGGGCAACCTTTTAAACTTTACCTAGGGTGAAGTTTGGAAAAGAAAGGAATTATGTCTGTATGTTACTGTATACAACATTGTAAGAGCATATTGTCATGCTTTCTGCTACAGCGGAAGAATAGATTATAACTGAATTTATGAAAAATGTGAAGGTGATCAGTTGGGTCAGGGGGGGAAATGACAAATATTTCTTTTTGAAAGGCTGGCAATTTTAAATGGATTTTTTGATGGAAGAAGAAAAGGCTGGATGGATGATTTCTGGATTCGAGGAGGGAAAAGTGTCGAAGAGGATGGAGAAAAGAATAAGATGGCAATTATGCCTTCTGCTCTATTTTCTGTTGAATAACTACAAGTAGTCCTCAACTTACAACCATTTGTTTAGTCACCATTTGAAATTACAATGGCAGCGAAGGGACTTATGACTATTTTTCATATTTATGGCCAGTGTAGCACTGACTCATATTTATGACAGTTGCAGTGTTGCAGTGTTCCGGGGTCATGCAATCACCTTTTGCAACCTTCTGACAAACAAAATCAACGAGGGATCCAGTTTCAGTAAAGCCAAATTCACTTAATAGCTGTGTTATTAACTTAACAATTGCAGTGATTCACTTAACCACGGTGGCAAGAAAGGTCCTAAAATGATGCAAAACTCAATAAATATCTCTCCTAGCAACAGAAATTTTGGGCTCAACTTTGGACATAAGTCGAGGATTACCTGTAATGGATTTTGTGCTCCCAATCCTAAAACCTGTCTCTTTATATTTAAAATAGTTCCCCTTTTATCAACATGGACTTTCTGCTTAGCTACACAGTTGCTTAATATGCATCATATGAGTATTTTTTTGCATACTGCTTAACATTCTACAATGGTGTGGAGAGGCATGTCAATGTTAATAGGAAGACAAATCGTACAATTCCAGCAGGACCGTCGAACCAATTGAGGAAGTGCTATCACATAATCCCACTATCCATCTCTACTACTGCTACTAACCCTTTTGCTAAGCTATTGAATTTACTAGCTGGAACAGTAAACTGTAAAATGGGCAAGAACCAGTGGTGGGATTCAAGTAATTTAACAACCGGTTCTCTGCCCTAATGATTTCTTCCAACAACCAGTTTGCCAAATTGCTCAGAAAGTTAACAACCGGTTCTCCCGAAATGGTGCGAACTGGCTGAATCCCACCACTGGCCAGAACACACAGTTGTAGTTGATTGACTGGAGAGTGCAGGCTCTTGCATGAGGCAACCTATGTTATGATTGGTTGCTGAATGTAAAGGGGGAGTTTCCCTCCCCCCACCACCCCTTTTTATTTTATTTTATTATTTATTTATTTATTTTGTCACAACAGTATATATAAGCATAACCATGAAATAAGTATACGATATATAAGCATATATATAAGCATAAGTATGTAATAACTAAGGGACGCGGTGGCTCAGGGGCTAGGACGTTGAGCTTGTCAATCGAAAGGTCGGCAGCTCAGTGGTTTGAATCCCTAGTGCTGCCGTGTAATGGGGTGAGCTGCTGTTACTTGTCCCAGCTTCTGCCAACCTAGCAGTTTGAAAGCACATAAAAAATGCAAGTAGAAAAAATAGGGACCACCTTTGGTGGGAAGGTAACAGCATTCAGTGCGCCTTTGGCATTGAGTCATGCCAGCCACATGACCACAGAGACATCTTCGGACAGCGCTGGCTCTTCAGCTTTGAAACGGAGATGAGCACCGCCCCCTAAAGTCGGCAACGACTAGCACGTATGTGCGAGGGGAACCTTTACCTTTACCTTATGTAATAACTATATGAATTGGATACAATAAAAGGGAACATTAGGACAGGAACGGTAGGAACGCTTGTGCTCTTATGCACGCTTCTTCTTCTGTGTGTACTGTATGCTTCTTCTTCTGTGTGTACTGTATGCTGTTCTGTGATTTACCTAACGTTTTATCTAGAGGTGGTATTCATTAGGTTCTGACCAGTTCTGGAGTCTGACCAGTTCTGGAGCGGTCGCAACCTTTCTGGCTTGGCTGCCCAGTGCGGGGGGTGGGAGGAGATAGTTCCCTGTGAATGGTAGGCAGGTGCAAGTGAGTGAACGTAGCTCCATTTGCGCGAGCAGCAGGCACACACAATCACTGCTAGTGTGAGGGGAGCTTCACACGTAAGCATGAGCGGCCACTGCTCGTGTGGGGGGAGCTTCGCATGCACACACTTGCTTGTCCGCTGCTTGTATGGCTCTGTTCTGAACAGGCCACCCCCCAGAGTTTGGGGACCCCTGCAGAGGTGGGTTTCAGCAGGTTCTGACCAATTCTGGAGAACCGGTAGTGGAAATTTTGAGTAGTTCAGAGAACCGTTAAATACCACCTCTGACTGGCCCCGCCCCCATCTATTCACTGCCTACCGAGTCTCAGCTGATCGGGAGGAAATGGGGATTTTGCAATATCCTTCCCCTGGAGTGGGGAGGGAATGGAGATTTTGCAGTATCCTTCCCCTGCCACGCCCACCAAGCCATACCCACAGAAATGGTAGTAAAAAAATTTGAATCCCACCATTGGTTTTATCTCATGATGTAGTGATATGCCTGACTATCTTGTTTACTGTAAATATACATGTAAAATATATTTATGTGTATAAAACTACAAGTTCGTGTCAGCATCTCTGACTCCATTGGGACGCCGGCTGTGCAATTCCCTGACACAGGTCTGAGAAGATGCAGTCATCCAGGTCATGGTTGTCTCAAAGGTGCTTTTTTTCAAGAGGCAACTGGACTTTCTGGTTTTTTGTTTGAAGACGTTTTGCTTCTCATCCAAGAAGCTTCTTCAGCTCTGACTGGATGATATGGAATGGAAGGATTTATATATAATATAATATAATGTAATGTAATGTAATGTAATGTAATGTAATGTAATGTAATATAATATAATATAATATAATATAATAAAATATATTATAGTATAATATAATATAATATAATATAATATAATATAATATAATATAATATAATATAATATAATATAATATAATATAATATAATATAATATAATATAATATAATATCAGAGTTGGAAAGGACCTTGGAGGTCTTCTAGTCCAACCCACTGCCGAGGCAGGAAACCCTATATCATTTCAGACAAATGGCTATCCAACATTTTCTTAAAAATTTCCAGTGTTCAAACATTCACAACTTCTGCAGGCAAGTTGTTCCACTTATTGATTGTTCTAACTTTATATATTTTTATATATACAAATATATATTATATATATACATATACATATACGTTTTCTGAGGTTTTCACGGGTGTTTGTATGTAGGTCTTTGGTTGTTCGGGTTTTCTCCCGTGTAAAATTGGAAATGTCTTGGCAACGTTTCGACGAAGTCTCATTCGTCATCTTCAGGCTTCAGCTTCGTGCTTCTGGGAGCAATGTGTGATCGCAGCTGTTTCTTCCTTTTAACTGCTAGTGGGGGCTTGAACTGATTGGGTGGGAGCTTGGCTGTGCTCTGATTGGATGGAGGTTTTTTTGTGCTCTGATTGGATGGGGGTGTGTCCTGTGTGGGTGGGGGCTTGGTTGTGCTCAATTTAGTCTGTGTTGCAGGGGGATTTGAGCTGGTGAGCTGCATAGCTGTTGTTTGGCTTTGTGGTGGTGCTACATCTTCATAGTGGGTGTCAGTCTGCTGCATGTATGGATTGGAGGGGTTTGAAATGGCTAATGTTGCAGCTGCGGTCTGGCTTCTGGTCCTTGGTCGTGCTTCCTGATCAGTGTGGGTTTGGGTCTGCTTTCTGGGTGGATGTGCGGTGGTGACATCCAAACAACAGCTATGCAGCTCACCAGCTCAAATCCCCCTGCAACACAGACTAAATTGAGCACAACCAAGCCCCCACCCACACAGGACACACCCCCAGCCAATCAGAGCACAAAAAAACCTCCATCCAATCAGAGCACAGCCAAGCTCCCACCCAATCAGTTCAAGCCCCCACTAGCAGTTAAAAGGAAGAAACAGCTGCAATCACACATTGCTTCCAGAAGCACGAAGCTGAAGCCTGAAGATGACGAATGAGACTTCGTCGAAACGTTGCCAAGACATTTCCAATTTTACACGGGAGAAAACCCGAACAACCAAAGACCTACATATACATATACATATACATATACATATACATATACATATACATATTTATATATAGTATATAAATCCCTCCACAGCTGTCTGCAAGGAATATAAATCCTTCCATTCGCCACCATCCAGTCAGAACTGAAGAAGCTTCTCGGATTGAGAAGCGAAACATCTTCAAAGAAAAAAAACAAGAAAGTCCAGTTGCCTCTTGAAAAAGCACCTTTGGGACTATCCTCTTGTTGGAAGAAATATCCAAGTCCAGTTCCAAGCCGGCAGAAAGGCACTGGAGATAAAATGGAGGCTGGAGGCTGATTGGAAAGAAAAGTTCTCTTTATTGATGAAGCAGAACCACCAACCGCATGTGATTCTGGGACAGCGGACAAAATGAAGTTTAGAGTGGGTGGGTTTTTATACCTTCTGGATTCCTATGAGGGTCACGCAGCGTCATAGCTAGCTTGGTAGGCAGAAGGGGAAATGCAAATCCTAGGTGTTTGCCTGAGCAAATTTTGTCAACCTTTTGTCTGTTGTTTGAGTTTCTGTCTTGACCCAGTCTTTCAGAATGGATTACCAAATATGCATTTCTAAAAGCTGGCCTCCTCAGTTTCTGCTTGGGGCAGGGAAACTGGGGCTTGTTTCTGCCTCCCTTAAGGTTTTCTTTTTCTTTTTCATTTCTCCTTTAGGGGACATATTTTATCCTGCCTTTTTAATATTTCCCCAAATATTTCTTTCTTCTAGGACAGGGGTCCCCAACCTTGGTTGCTTTAAGACTTGTGGACTTCAACTCCCAGAGTCCCTCAGCCAGCAAAGCTGGCTTAGGAACTCTGGGAGTTGAAGTCCACAAGTCTTAAAGGGACCAAGGTTGGAGATCCCTGTTCTAGGAGTGGGAGGGAGGCTTCCTACACCCTACCTTTAGAAGAAAAATCCTCTATTCAAGGAGAACTAATTTTTGCTTAATTGGCATCATGAACCCTTGAGTGACAAAGGGCAGAATTGTCAACCCTACTAGTTAGACTAGACCAGGGGTCTGCAAACTTGGCTCTTTTAAGACTTGTGGACTTCAACTAACAGAGTTCCTCAGCCAGCTTTTTTGGCTGAGGAACTCTGGGAGTTGAAGTCCACAAGTCTTAGAAGAGCCAGGTTTGCAGACCCCTGGACTAGACTAAAAACCCATGCCATGTGGGTCACAATTTTACTGTAACACCCGTAGTAAGAGACTCTTACAGGTCTGAATATGCTTCCCCTCCAGGGGTGGTATTCGCCTACCTTCCCTACTGGGTCGCAAATGTGAGCATGTATGCATGCGCTTTGCTTGCTCACGCACCTACCACGCATGTGCATGGCCTCAAAAACGTGCCTAAATATGACATCATACAGGCGGGGGGGAGCACCCGCAATTTCTACTACCGGTTCGGGTGAACTGGTTCGAACTGGCTGAATACCACCTCTGTTCCCCTCCAACATTTTATCTTCATGTGAAATAGGGAGGGGCTTGTCTGACACATTTTCTCCTGTTATTTTCTTGGCCCAGGCTCAAGCCCCTCTTATCTGACCTTTGGCTCTGCCTCCCTGAGCTACAGATTTCCTCTTCTGTCAAAATTGACTGGGTACCTAATCACTTCCCTGACAACATGGCAATACAGGGAGGGCTGATGTCTTGCAACAAATTTTTCTCCATATAAATTATCTCCTTCTCCATCACCCCCTCCTCTTTTTCCAGAGCATCACCAATGCATTCTTCTCTCCTAATTAGCCCTCTGGCTGTTTTCAGTTCAGGGTTTATTTTTGCTAACAGCTTATTGACTGATTGATTCACTGATCGCTTATATGGATTGACTGATAGCTTGCCTTTAGTTTGTGCAACTCAACTCATCGTGCATCATACCCCACATCCGTTCAAAAATGTACACGTGCACTGATATCAATCCTGCAAAATTTGAACCTCAGTGCGATACATGAACATTAGTGCCTTTAAAAAAAAGAAATCAGCTTGTATGTGTTTAGGTTGATTAAAACTGGGCCTCTGGTGGCTCAGACTGGTAAGACAGTCTGTTATTAACAGCAGCTGCTTGCAATTATTGCAGGTTCAAGTCCCACCAGGCCCAAGGTTGACTCAGCCTTCCATCCTTTATAAGGTAGGTAAAATGAGGAACCAGATTGTTGGGGGCAATAAGTTGACTTTGTATATAATATACAAAAGGATGAAGACTATTGCTTGACATAGTGTAAGCCGCCCTGAGTCTTCGGAGAAGGGCGGGATATAAATGCAAATTAAAAAAAAAAAAACCAGCACAAAACCAAATCAAGATTTCTTCTTATTTCTTTACTACTTTTGTTCAGTTACAATTTCCAATAACACTGACTAGGAGAAAAAAAAGAAATCATTATTTTAATATTCTATATATAAAGGTAATGCACACATGAAATTTAATGAAATATTGATGGGCAGACATCTTCCACAGATTGATGGATGATAAAGGTTGCTACTAGAGTAGCAATGTTGCTTTGCTGCTAGACCCATCATTTAAAATAGATTTTTCTTTCTCTTTTTTCCCTCTGCCCCCACCTTCGGTAGGAAAGATATTTTCCACTAATTAGCCAAAATCAATCTATGTATTTATAAGAGCAGCTCAAATTCTATAAATTCATCTGTATTCCAAAGAAAAGAAGACAAAAAAGAAGAGATCAGCAGGCTTGCAAAACGTAAACTTATATTCTGGTTATGGAGTTATAACAACTTCAACCAGAATTAATTTTGTAACTGAAATTCTACAGCCATACCATATTTCTTGGACTTGCCTTCCATTACTTCATTAGCGTCTGCAACTGTCTCTTTCTAATACCTGATAAAGTCCACTTTGCCAAAAAAAAAAAAATCTAACAGGAAATATTATGTTATATTTCGGCCGAATTGAATTTTAGATTTTAAAATGTTTTTAATTTTTGTATTTTGCTTTTTATTTGGCTGTAAACCGCCCTGAGCCCTTCGGGAGAAGGGCGGTATATAAATGGAATAAATAAATAAATAAATAAATAAAATATGTAGGTTTGGTAGGAATCATGAAGGAAGGAGTGAAGGAGACACTAGACCAAAGATCAACCACATGTCTTGTCTGAAGCACAAAAAGTTGTACAGGACATAGTCCTTGACCTATGACCAGAACTGGAACCACAGTTTCCATTGCTAATTAAAGCCATTGTTGGATCGCACCCAGAGATGGGTTTCACATATTTTCACCACGCACGCACATGCGTGCTTCACATGCACGCACCTTCCGCGCATATGCTTTGCTCGTGCATGTGCACACCTTCCGTGCAGCTTTGAAAATGTGGCTGAATAGAACATCATAGTGCTGGCGTGGGTGGGCAGGCCCACTCGCAGTATCTGCTATCAGTTCGTCTGAATCGGTCCGAACCGGCTGAATACCACCATTATTCGCCCCCAATTTTATGACTTTTTTTTGCAATAATTGTTAAGCAAACCACAACAATTGTCAAATGAATCATTGTTGTGTCTTGCCCGCTCTCACTGCAGCCGGGGTCTTCTTATCTGCTTCCGAACGCTGAAGAATGTCCTAGCATGCCTCCCGGCCCCAGCCCTGGCTCCATGCCCAGACAGGCTGAGGAGGAGGGGGCACCTCCCGGCCCCAGCCCTGGCTCCATGCCCAGACAGGCTGTGGAGGAGGGAGCACCTCCCGGCCCCAGCCCTGGCTCCATGCCCAGGCAAATGGAGCAACTAGACCCCTCCCCCTCCCCCACAGCATGTGAGCCTGAGGGAGGTTTATTACCAACAGCTGCCGACTGGAGTGACCCTCGCTTCAGAAGAATTGATAGGCAGCGGCGTCAGAAGGAAGGGAGGGGCAGGCCTGGATAAGTGCTGAGTCATGGAGCCACACCCCATGGCCTATATAAAGGATCTGCTTTCTGGCAGTCTCTGAGTCAGGCAAAGTCAAACATATCTTGCTGAAGTCACTTTCTGGTCTCCTGCCTGCCTTGAGGACTTTGCTAGGACTTTGGCAGAGCTGCAGAGGCACGCCTGATTCAGATTTCCCTGACCCGGCCGTCAGCGGAGGAGTGGGACACGACAATCATGTGTTTGTTAAGCATATCCGGCTTCCGCACATGTGCTTTGCTTGTGCGCGTGCACACTTTCCGCGCATGTGCCCAGCTTTGAAAATGTGCCTAAATAGGACATCATGGAACACACTACCTGACTCCGTGGTCTCATCCCAAAATCCCCAAAACTTTAACCTAAGACTGTCTACTGTTGACCTCACCCCATTCCTAAGAGGTCTGTAAGGGGCATGCATAAGAGCACCAGCGTGCCTACCATTCCTGTCCTAATGTTCCCTTTGATTGTATACAATTTCATATAGTTATTACATACTTATGGTTATATATATGCTTATCTATCGTATAGTTGTTTCATGCTTGTGCTTATATATACTGTTGTGACAAATAAATAAATAAATAAATAAAATAAATGGTGATGGGGTGGGTGCCTACCGTCCCTGTCCTAATATTCCTTTTTGCTCTTACTCTTTTCATGTATCCAAATTATGTGTATACTTTTACCAGTTACCTTATATATGATTGACAAAAATCAATCGATAAATAAAAATAAAATAAATACGAGTCAGTTGCCAAGCGTCTGAATTTTGATCATGGGACCATGGGGGATGTTGCAATGGTTGCAGTTGTGGTCATAGGTCACTTTTTTCAGCGCGTATTCCTAGTCCAGCCTCTCTCTCTTCTCCAGTTCTTGTTCTACTTTCTACTTTATCCCCTTGAGTAATAAAGTAATAAATTTTCCTCTATACGGAGGAAAAATGTAAGCCGTGCAATATTAGAATTGCCAGAAAATCCAAGACATCATCTTGTCAAGTGACTACTCCTTTGTATTCCAGACTGAGGATGAAAAAGGCTTTAGTTAATAATTGTTGCAGGTGGTTAAAGAACACATTATTGCTCGGGCTTTCAATTCTCTATAGTCGTTCTTAATTGGCTATAAAAGGAGCCATGGAAGAAGACCTCAGCGTGGTAGAAGACTAAGCAGGGAAACGTCCCCTTGTTCTGTAAATAACTGGTAACTTTTATATTTTGTTAGAGCAAGATTTATAGAAGTAGACGATTGAACTGTAGCTTTCCTAAAGAGTTGCTCTGTGTATTGATTTCTATAGATGGTTACAGGCTACACTCGCAAATTGTCGCAGCTCATCCTCTCTGGATGCCACTTCATAGTAGTTAATACCCAGAGAGCAGGCGCAACAATCTTTTTTGCTGCCACCTGCTGGCTGGAGAATTGCAATCTAATTGCACTCCACCCAATTTGCAGCTGCTACCTGCCAGGATCCCCGCATATTACAAAGGATGTGAATTCTGCAACTGAACACGCAAGGAATTCTAATTCAATAGATGGCATCCTTTAAAAGAAAAGAAAAGAAAAGAAAGAACGCCTTTCTTTAAATTGGCGTTCTTTTAGATCTACAACTTCTGCAATTTCCTGCAGCATTCTTAACACACCTGAAGAAATCTAACACGAGCATTCATAGTCTAGGTTCACTGCCACAAATTTCAAGTAATTTGCACTGACACCTTGAACTTAAGCTGAGTTTCTCATGTTGATGCACTGAAAAGAACACTACATTGCTATGTGCTTTTAAAAAGGATATTATATGTGCTCTCATGCGCTATACATACATACATACATACATATATATATAGTGTGCAGCAGCTGTTAAAAAAGCCAACACAATTCGGGGCTGCATAAACAGAGGGATAGAATCAAGATCACGTGAAGTGCTAGTACCACTTTATAATGCCTTGGTAAGGCCACACTTGGAATATTGCATCCAGTTTTGGTCGCCACGATGTAAAAAGATGTTGAGACTCTAGAAAGAGTGCAGAGAAGAGCAACAAAGATGATTAGGGACTGGAGGATAAAACATATGAAGAACGGTTGCAGGAACTGGGTATGTCTAGTTTAACAAAGAAAACCTCAGAAAACATGTATATGTATATGTATATGTATATATAAAACCATGCTGATCCCATATGTCCCATAATTTTTTTCCCTTCCTCAGTGTTTCAGTGAAGATTTAGGAATATAGAATATCATCAGAGCTGGAGGGGATCTTGGAGGTCTTCTAGTCCAATCCTCTGATCAAGCAGAGGACTCTACACCATTTCAGACAAATGGCTGTCCATTCTCTTTTTAAAAGCATCTGTTGATGAAACACCCACAACTTTTGAAAGGCAAGCCATTCCACTGATTGGTTATTCTCACTGTCAGGAAATTTCCCCTTAGTTCTAGGTTGCTTCTCTCCTTGGTTAGTTTCTATCCATTTAATAAAATTAGAAGTTGCAATCAACTGAATAGTGCTCAATACATTAGTTTGGGGCAAAATATACAATCAAAGGGTGTAACTATTTAACGTCTATATTAACATGGTCACTTACAGTTTTTGTCAACTAATATTTTGTGACAAAAGATTTGAACTGGAAATCTGGGTTTATTGAGTTGTATGGTTGCGAACTCTTGCTAAGATTTGCTTTACTGGATGTTTGTTAAAGATACTATGGGGATCTATACTGTAATGTTAAACCATTAATCATCATTTACTAACCATGGGTTTATGCAATTTTTTTATTTTTTATTTTTTATTTTATTTGAATTTATATCCCGCCCTTCTCCGAAGACTCAGGGCGGCTTACACTGTGTTAAGCAATGCTCAAAGCATAGATCTCATTATGATTTAGCCCAATGTATGAGCCCCAGTTACTCACAGTACCAATGATGAACACAGCTTCTACTACTGGTGGGTTTCAATTTGTTTTACTACTGGTTCTGTGGGTGTGATTTGATGGGTGGGGCATGGTTTGGTAGGTGTGGCTTGGTGGGCGTGGCTTGGTGGGCATGGCAGGGGAAGGATACTGTAAAATCTCTATTCCCACCCCACTCCAGGGGAAGGATACTGTAAAATCCCCATTCCCACCCCACTCCAGGGGAAGGTTACTGCAAAATCCCCATTTCCTCCTGATCAGCTAGGAATTGGGAGGCGGAGAATAACGGGGGTAGGGTCAGTCAGAATTTTTACTACCGGTTCTCTGAACTACTCAAAATTTCCGCTACTTGTTCTCCAGAACTGGTCAGAACCTGGTGAAACCCACCTCTGTATTGATGAGGACAACATTTAGTGTCCTTCTTTTATCAAAGCATAAAGATTTACTTGTGACCGATTCCTAGTTTCACTTTATAAATCATCGGAGGAAAAGACAAGAAGCCACAGATGGAAAGTTATCAAAGAAAAATCTGGTCTAGAATTAAGGAGAAATTTCCTGACAATAAGAACAGTCAATTAGTGGAATGGCTTGCTTCACAAGTTGTGGGTGCTCTTAACACTGGAGGTTTTAGATTGGACAGCCATTTATCCAGAATGGTATGAGGTCTCTTGCTTGGACACAAGGGTTGACTAGAGGATCTCCAAGGTCCCTTCTAACATTGTTATTCTGCATTCTGTACTTTTTTTTTAATGAGGGACTAGGTCATAAGGGATAGAAGGATGAAATTTCAAAATATTTTTTTGTAAAGAAGAGATACTGGACTCTATGGGAATGTTTAAGAGCTTCTGGGCCTTCCCATGATATCAGTTATAACCTACGTTTGATAAAATATGGCCATTGATTTTTTTAAGTGGCCAATGCTATACATTTATAAAGACCAAATTGAGAGCTATGGAGGTTTTTAATCTTTAAATCACATTATGTCATTCCTGGTCATACATTTTTCTTTCTTCCCCTCCTCTTCCTCCTGATTCAAGCTATCAAGGAAAATATCAGGATACTTATTTTTTATTTTTATTTATTTATTTTGTGACACAGTATATATAAGCATAAGCATGAAATAAGTATACAATATATAAGCATATAAATAAGCATGAGTGTGTAATAATTATATTAATTGGATATAATGAAAGGAAACAATAGGACAGGAAACAATAGGTAGGCACGCTTGTGCTCATATGCATGCCCCTTACAGACCTCTTAGGAATGGTGTGAGGTCAATAGTAGACAGTTTTTTTATTAAAAAAAACAAAAAACAAAACAAAATAGTAGACAGTTTTTGGTTGAAGCTTTGGGGATTTTGGGAAGAGACCACAGAGTCAGGTAGTGTATTCCAAGTATTAACAACTCTGTTACTGAAGTCATATTTTCTGCAATCAAGATTGGAGCGGTTAACATTAAGCTTAAATCTATTGTGTGCTCGTGTATTGTTGCAATTGAAGCTGAAGTAGTCTTTGGCAGGAAGGACATTGTAATAGATGATTCTATGAGTTAAACTCAGGTCCTGTCGAAGGCGGCGGAGTTCTAAATTTTCTAAACCCAGGATTTCAAGTCTGGTGGCATAAGGTATTTTGTTGTATTCAGAGGAGTGGAGAACTCTTCTTGTAAAATATTTCTGGACACATTCAATTGTATTGATGTCTGAAATGTGGTATGAGTTCCAGACAGTTGAGCTGTATTCAAGAATTGGTCTAGCAAATGTTTTATATGCTCTGGTTAGTAGTGTAGTAGTTTTGGAGAAGAAGCTACGCAAGATTAGGTTTACAACTCTTAAAGCCTTTTTTGCTATGTAGTTGCAGTGGGCTTTGGCACTTAGATCATTTGATATGAAAACTCCAAGGTCTTTAATAGGGTGGGGGTCATCTGTGAGGTAATGTCCATCAAGAATGTCGATAATTGCAAACAATTACAAAGCTTAAGGGACTCACTCGCAGTCCCATTTTTCTTTTTTCTTTTTGTTCACATTGTCAAATTCCTCTGGGGACCAAAAGAAAAAAGAAAAAGAAAGGCTAAATGCACATTCTTTCAAAGTGACTTCAGCATTTCAACCCTGGAAGGGATAAACTACCTCGAATAACCCCTAACAACAGGAAGATTCTCGCATAGTTTTGAAACAGCTGCAAAAATAAAAACATTTATCCCGGTTTTACTGGGGTTTAAACTTTGGGTTTTTTCAAAAGCAAAACAATTTTGGCCAAGATAGATTAATCCATCACTTTATGATGTGACAGAAGGAATTGTCTTCAAATGCGTCAGAACTTCGACCTCCTTGCATTGCCAATAGAGGCGATAACTAAATCAGATCAGAACTGGGATGTGGTTAGCAATCTGAAAAGACGACATGTGGAACAAGCTAATTTCCAGGACTGAAAGAAGACACAATGAATAAATCAAGAAGCACAGTCAAAGAACCAGATATAAAGACCAATGAAGAACAAAAGATATAAGAACACAAACATTGACCCTAAACCACAAGAAGGGCAGCAAATAAATTTGATAATAGATGAGAATGAACTAGAGAAGATAACAAAATACAAAATCCTGCAAATAGAAATAGGATGATTTCTACATTTCATTCTATTTCTGTTTGCAAGTCTTTGTATTTTTTTAATCGTCTCCAGTTCTTTCTCGTCTATTATCAAAGTTATTTGCCTCCCATCTGGGCAAAAGAATGTGGCAAAAGAATAGCAAAGATAGTACCAATAATCATAGACACATTGCAATCCCTAAACAACTGAAGCATCATTTCAACTCTATCGACATTGACAAATTCACCATCAGTCAATTGCAAAAAGGCACAAACCAAGCCCACCAAACATCATGGCAACATCTGATGAAGCAAATGGCAGCTGAAGTTAGTTGCTAGAAACTCGAGAAATCAGTCCAAAGGGTGTGAAACCAAGTCAGCACAATAGATACTAATGAAGTTAACCAAGGAGAGAAGCAACCTGGAATTGAGGAGAAACTTCCTAATAGTGAGAACAATTAATGAGTGGAACAGTTTGCTTTCAGAAGTTGTGGGTGCTTCTTTACTAGAGGTTTTAAAGAAAAGACTGACTAGCCACCTATCTGACATGATATAGGGCAGTGGTTCTCAACCTTTATAGTGCTGCGACCCCTTTAATACAATTCCCCATAATGTGATGACCCCAACCATAAAATTACATTCGTTTTGAATTTATCGCGCCTGAAGCCGTATTGGCTAGCGATCTGAACTGCTTGTGATTGCCTTGAGGACGGAGGCATTAAAGTGGAGACTCCTCCCCTATTAAATTTATGGCACCTGAAGCCAGATTAGGCTAGCGATTGGGAGTGATTGCAGCTGGCTTGAGAGGGAGACATCAGAGCAAAGATTTATCTCTTTTTTAATTCATTGCGCCTGAAGCTGAATTCGGCTAGCGATTTGAAGAGCCTGCAGCTGGCTTGTGGAGTCAACCATTGGAGCGCGATTCTTCGACTCGCAAGTATACTTCCCATATTTCCGATGGTCTTAGGCGACCCCTGGCAAATTGTCATTCGACCCCCAACGGGGTTGCGACCCACAGGTTGAGAACTGCTGGTATAGGGTCTCCTGCTTGAGCAATATCTAAGAAACTGCCAGGAAGAGGAGGGAGTCAACCTATTCTTCAAAGAACCTGAAGGCGGAAG
>NC_080543.1:13274857-13277357 GCF_028640845.1 Ahaetulla prasina | reverse complement strand
AACATGTTGAAACTCTAGAAAGAGTCCAAACCAATCAATCAATCAATCAATCAATCAATCAATCAGAATAGAGCTGAAAGGAACCTTGGAGGTCTTCTAATCCAGGGGTCTCCAACCTTGGTCCTTTTAAGACTTGTGGACTTCAACTCCCAGAGTTCCTCAGCCAGCTGGCTGAGGAACTCTGGGAGTTGAAGTCCACAGGTCTTAAAGGGACCAAGGTTGGAGACCCCTGTTCTAATCTGAACCCCTGGTCGAGCAGAAGACCCTATACCATTTCAGACAGGTGGCTATCCAGTCTCTTCTTAAAGAGATTTTTATTTGTATCCATTTCATGTATTCATAATCATGTTTATACTTTGATCTGTAATCTTATATATGCTTGACAAAAATAAATAAATAAAATAAAACAAAATAATAAAATATAATAATAATAATAAAAAAAAACTAGTAGCGATGAAGCACCCACAATTTCTGAAGGCAAGTTGTTCCACTGGTTAATTGTTCTCACTGTTAAGAATTTTCTCCACAATTCCAGATTGCTTCTCTCCTTGATTAGTTTCCATCCATTGTTTCTTGTCCTTCCCTCTGGTGCTTTTGAAAATAAGTTGACCCCCCCACCCCTTTGGGGTAGCCTCTCAAATATTGGAATGCTGCTTTCATGTTCCCATTTAGTCCTTCTTCTCTCTAGACTAACCAAACCTAAATCCTGCAACCGTTCTTCATATCTTTTAATTTCTAGGCCTTTAATCATCTCAGTTGCGGCAAAAATAAAGAGCAAGAAAAATGATTAGGAGACTGGAGGCTAAAATATATGATGAATGGTTGCAGGAATTGGGTATGTCTAGTCTAGTGAAGAGAAGATTAGGGGGTGACATGATGGCAGTCTTCAATATTTGAGGACTGTCACAAAGAAGAGGGAGTCAACGCATTCTCCAAAGCATCTAAAGGCAGGGCATGAAGCAATGGATGGAAACTAATCAAGGAGAGAAGCAACCTAGAATTAAGGAGAAATTTCCTGACAGTGAGAACAATCAATCAGTGGAACAACTTGCCTCCATAAGTTGTGGGTGTTCCATCAATATAGGCTTTTAAGAAGAGATTGGACAGCCATTTATATGAAATGGTATAAGGTTTCCTGCTTGAGCAGAGGGTTGGTCTAGAAGACCTCTAAGATCCTTTCCAACTCTGTTAGTCTATTATTCTGTTCTGATTTGTGAGTTATTTCAAATTCTGGGAAGAAATCATCTCTCAAGGCACAATCTCTACGGTGGGTTTTTGGATCTGCAAGTTGAGTTGTTTATTTGTCTTCTCTTTAGCGAACATCTTTTTTTCCCCTTGTGCCATTCCAAGCTATTTGTCTGGCAAGTGAATTTCCACAGCACACCTGCTCCCTCCTTATTGTGCAACTGTGGTTTCACGTAAACAGGTTGATCTACAAGGTTGGAAGTTCTTGACCTTGTCAAGAGATGTATGGCCCTGACATCGCTATTTTTATAACTGCACTCCCTCATTCCTGAAAAATATTGTGCATGCAACATAGAATCTGCAGGGAAATGAGATACAATGCAGGAAAGGTTACGTTCCTAAGCCACATAGCTAAGAGGCAGAAACTATGATTTTCAGAGATATAGAGATCACTCTATCAGAATAGAGCTGAAAGGGACCTTGAAGATCTTCTAGTCCAACTCTCTGCTCAAGCAGAGACAATTTGAGACAAGTGGCTGTCCAATCTCTTCTTAAATACCTCCAGTTCTATTATTCTGATGACCACAAACAAGAATCACAATGGATAATTTTAGCTGAGGCAGTTTTAGAATAACAGAGTTGGAAGGGACTTTGGAGGTCTTCTAGTCTAATCTTCTCATCGTTCCCATCACCCACCTCCTTCCACTTATGACTGTATGACTGCAACTTTGTTGCTTGTATCCTTATGATTTATATTGATATTGTTTCCTAATTGCTTATTTGTACCCTATGACTATCATTGTGTTGTACCTTAGAGTTGTTCTATTCTATTCTATTCTATTCTATTCTATTCTATTCTATTCTATTCTATTCTATTCTATTCTATTCTATTCTATTCTATTCTATTCTCTAAGTAGCCCAGATCTAAGGTTCATGTAACAGATGGTTGGATGGAATAGAGCAGGGGTCTGCAACCTTAAACACTCAAAGAGCCATTTGGACCTGTTTCCCACAGAAAAGAAAACACTGGGAGCCACAAAACCCTTCCCGTGCCTGACTATTTCTTGAGTGGTCACAAAACTAGCATATGTAGTTGAATTAAATGTTTCTGAAACTTTTCTTTTCTTGGATTTATCCATGGTTGGCCTGCCGGGTGTTGAAAAGCTTAATAAATTGCGTGCTGGCAGGTGTTGCACATTGCCACTTGTGACACATGTTTTGAGTGAGAGGGAGCCGCAGCAGAGGGTTGAAAGAGCCACATGCGGCTCCAGAGCCGCAGGTTGCTGACTCCTGGAATAGAGCAAGAAGAAAACTT
>NC_080543.1:13257357-13269857 GCF_028640845.1 Ahaetulla prasina | reverse complement strand
GTGTTTTTTCCCGAGTAGCCTGCTCAATCTGCATTGTCCCCGCCTTCTCTCCAATCTTGGTGCTCTCGGATCAGGAGGGGGAAAATACACTTTCCCCAAAAGGTTTCCACAATTTTGGCCACTACTGTATTGTTGTTCAGTCACTAAGTCATGTCCGAGTTCCCACAACCCCAATGACCATAGCACGCCAGGCCCTCCTGTCTTCTACTGTCTCCCACAATTTGCTCCAACTCATATTCATTGCGACAACCAATGGACATCTAACCATCTCATCCTCTGCCATCCTCTTCTACTTTCTCCTTCAGTCTTCCCCAACATCGGCGTCTTTTCCAAGGAGTCCTCTCTTCTCATTAGGTGGCCAAAGTATTTGTGCTTCAGCTTCAGAGGAGGAATTGCAATTGTGGTAGCCACATGACGTTTTGATGTGACTCGCTTACAAGGTTTACATCACAACTGAATGAGAAGAGAAAGACCATTCTTTTCTCAAATAATAATAACCTTTATTGTCATTGTACATACCTACAACGGAATTGATTTAGCCTCTACTGATGCAATCCATAGCAAAAATATAATACAGCATGAATAATATAGAAAATGGTCCTTATATAAGTAATTAGGGAAAAACCAGTCATACGTTTCCATGTATGCATGGAATGATTGTAAAAAGGGACGTGGTGGCTCAGTGGCTAAGATTAAGCTTGTCAATAGAAAGGTCAGCAGTGCAGTGGTTCGAAACCCTAGTGCCGCATAACGGGGTGACTTCCCGTTACTTGTCCCACCTTCTGCCAACCTAGCAGTTCAAAAGCACATAAAAAATGCAAGTAGAAAAATAGGGGCCACCTTTGGTGGGATGGTAACAGCGTTCTGTGCACCTTTGGTGTTTAGTCATGCCAGCCACATGACCACGGAGACATCTTCAGACAGCGCTGGCTCTTTGGCTTTGAAACGGAGATGAGCACTGCCCCCTACAGTTGGGAACGACTAGCACATATGTGTGAGGGGAACCTTTACCTTTACCTTATGGAATGACTGTAGTTATATTTCAGAGTCTGACAGCCCATGAATAAAAGCTGCTTTTTAACCTGTTTGTCTGGCTGGCTATACTCCAGTGTCTTCTGCTCGATGATAAAAGTGAGAAAAGACACTGACCAGGATGTGAATCATCCCTAAGTGTCTTCCTTACTCTGCTGAAACAACAAGACCTGGTGATATCATCCAGTGGTTTAGGGGGCAACCAATGGTTTCTTGTGCCAAATTAATCACTCTCTGCAGTGCCTTCCTGTTCGTGGCTATTAAACCAGTATAAGATAAAGGTAAAGGTTCCCCTTGCACATATGTCTAGTCATTCCCGATTCTAGGAGACAGTGCTCATCCCTGTTTCAAAGCCGACGAGCCAGCATTGTCCGAAGACGTCTCTGTGGTCATGTGGCTGGCATGACTCAATCGCCAAAGGCGCACAGAATGCTGTTATCTTCCCACCAAAGGTAGTCCCTATTTTTCTACTTTCATTTTTTTACGTGCTTTCGAACTGCTAGGTTGGCAGAAGCTGGGACAAGTAACGGGAGCTCACCCCGTTACGCAGCACTAGGGATTCGAACCGCTGAACTGCCGACCTTTCGATCGACAAGCTCAGCATCTTAGCCACTGATCCACTCTGTTCCATACCGTTATACAGTATGTAAGGATACTTTCTATTGTAGACTGATAGAAAGAGGTCATCAGCTGTTGTTCCGCCTGATTTTTCCGCAGATCTCTTAGGAAATGAAGTCTCTGTTGAGCCTTACTAACCACCAAGAGAGGTGTTGTTTTTCCAACTGAGGTCTTGGCTAAAACCCCCACTGTGGCTGAAATCCGCATCTGTGGATGTCTTTAATTGCAGTCGAGTGGGGTTACTCTCCTGTTACCTACAGATCTGTCTTCCTGTTTCCCCTGAATTGCTTTGATGGATGGGTTTTAAATGTAGTTTTAATTGCAGTTTTATGGCATTTTAATTTGATTATTTTATTATTGTAAACTAGTTTGGGAACAGCTGGTTGAAAAGCGGGATTAAAAATGGAACACGTTCGTAGTTTGAAGGGCATCAGATGTTCCCGCTGCTTTATTTACCTGTTTGTTAGCGGAAACTGCCATTTCTGAACTGAAGCTTCCTCTTCAAAGGGAAGATCATATCACGCATTTTGGAAACCTCCCACCCCTCCCCCTTTTTTTAAAAAAAGGGTGAGTGTATGTATGAGCTCCAGATATTGTATCAAGCTTATACACATTGCAAGCTTGCATACATATACTGAATATAGAGTTAAATTTCAAGAACTTGACTAAAGTTGACTCTCAAGAAAGAGCCAGTGGTGGGTTGCCCCCCGGTTCGGACCGGTTCGCAAGAACCGGTCGTAAAATTGGTGGGAGGCTCCGCCCACTGACCCGGACGTTATCAGAGATGATCTGCGCACATGCAGAAGCTTCTACACATGTGCAGAAGAGTTCATGCGTGCAGTGCAAACTGGTAGTAAAGGTAAGTTGAACCCACCCTTGGAAAGAGCGCACTGTTTAATTTTATGGTTCGGAATACATTTCCAACCTGGCAAATTGTTCCTATATTTTCAATTAAAATTTCATAGGAAAATTAATAAAACCAGACCCGGAGGAAGATGGAAATTAAACTTACTTTTTAAACTTCATGATGTGGCCAAAACTGGATTTTTTTTCCTATTTATCTTTAATGTCTAGAAAATCTTTTAGTTTTGCCGAAGCAAATCCCTTGTTTATATCCAGCGAGCTGCGTTTTTTTTTTTAATGTTCTCCCAAGTAAATGGTTTTCTGTCTTATATCCCAACACTGAGTATTTCCTTGAAGCTAACCATGATCCCTGGCTTCCTATCTAGCACATAGCCGGGTAAGATGATCGGTGTTGGAAATGCATCTTGCTAGGGGGAGGGGGAGGGAATGAACTTGAGTCTGTATTTTCCAAATGCACACAAAAATATTTGTGTGTATTTTGCTACATGTTCGATTTATTCATAAATAAATAAGCACACTCCAACAATAATGTTTAGAACTTAGATCAAATCGGATTTAAATTGATCAGATAGAGATTGCAGAAGGTATAGAGCATGAATGAAAAGAATTTTAAAGAGGAGAGGAAAAATAATGTGCCATGATTTCTTAATAGCTGTGTCCTTGCATTTTCTGTGACTCCCGTAAATAGAGAAAATTGGGAATATTAGGCTGTAAAGAAGATCTCTAACACAGGGGTCCCCAACCTTTCGGATCTCAGGGACCACTAAATTTAAAATTTTAAATCCTGTGGACCACAAATATGATCTATCTAATGACCGGCTGCATGGGCACAGCAAGGTGGTCATGTGACTGGGTGGGCATGGCCAATTCAATGTTACTCACGTCAAGGGGCACCTTGCCAGCCTCTACTCGCTACTCCTCACCTGCCCGCCCGCGCTCTTTAGGGCTCCAATGGGAAGCAGTTGCTGGAGCTAAGCAGCCACCATGAGAAAGAGATGGTCAGCCAGTTCCAGCCCATGATGCTGTCCACTGGAACAAGGCCCTCTGACTCTTTGCCACCAGCGGCCCTTCCCTCCAGCCTTCGCCCAAAGCCCTGCGCCAGGAGGCTGAAGGAGACCCCAGGTTGGAATTTCTGCCCCCTCTGCCCCACACAAAAAGATCCCGAAGGGAGAAACTCTCTGCAGCAACACAAACGTTCATGGCACGTATCCATCCCAGGGGCCGTAGTTTGAGGATCCCTAATTTAGGGCAATATAAAAAAATGCAAATAATTTTTCTGGGGACCACCAAAATTTTCTCAGGGACCACCAGTGGTCCACGGACCACCGGTTGGTGACCGCTGCTCTAACAAGTGATCACCATGGAAAGACCAATAGATCCTTCCTCCCAAAATAGAGAGGTAAGAGTTTTTTTGCAAATTTAAGTAGAAATAGCAATAGCATTTAAACTTATCTTTTTCCCCCAAAAATAAGACCAGATCTTATATTAATTTTTGCTCAAGGCTTATTAGGGCTTATTTTCTGGTTAGCTCTTATTTTGGGGGAAATACGGTATTAACTGCATCCATCTGGCTGACAATCTTAACCGGGCCTTCTTTTTTTGGGGGGGGTAGGGCTTATATTACGAGCATCCTGAAAAATCATGTTAGGCCTTATTTTCCAGTTGGGTCTTATTTTGGGGAAAACAGGGTATATGCTGCCCCATAATGTTTTTCAGCACTTTCTAAGAAATTTACAAGGTCAGCCTATTGCCCCCAACAATCTGGGTCCTCATTTTACTGATCTTGGAAGGATGGAAGATTGAGATAACCTTGAGCTGGCCAAGATTGAACTCCAGACAGTGGGCAGAGTTAGCCTGAAATACTGCATTCTAACCCCAGTGCCACCCTAATGCTTCATGGTCACCCGACAGGCATGCAAAATTCCTCATCAATATTTTGAAAACAGAACTGAAAGAAACCCAGTTAACAACAACAACAACAACAACAGAATTGGAAGGGACCTTGGAGGTCTTCTAGTCCAACCCCCCTGCCCAGGGAGGAAGCCCTAAACCACTTCAGACAAATGGTTATCCAACATTTTCTTAAAAATTTCCAGTGTTGGAGCATTCACAACTTCTGCAGGCAAGCTGGGGGAAACTGTGCTAAAAGATGGATTGAAAGCTTCTCAACTCAGCCATGGATAAAAGTCCTTAAAACAGGGGTCTCCAACCTTGGCAACTTTGTGGACTTCAATTCCCCCCAATAGCTGGCTGGGGAATTCTGGGAGTTTTGACGTCCGAAGGTCTTAAAGTTGCCAAGGTTGGATAACAGAATAACGGACTTTGGGAGGGACTTAAGATTCTTCTAGTTCAAACCGCTGTTTAGGCGGGAGACCCTATACCATTTCAGACAAATGATTATCCAACCTCTTTTATAAAATTCCAGTGTTGGAGCATCCATAACATCTGGAGGTAAGTCGTTCCACTGATTTAATTGTTCTAAATGTCAAGAAATTTCTCCTTAGTTCTAGGTTGCTTCTCTCCTTGATTAGTTTCCATCCATTGTTTCTTGTCCTGCCTTCAGGTGTTTTGGAGAATAGCTTGACTCCCTCTTCTTTGTGGCAGCCACGAGATATTGGAACACGGCTGTCGTATCTCCCCTAGTCCTTTTTTTTATTAAACTAGACATACCCAGTTCCTGCAACCGTTCTTCATATGTTTTAGCCTCCAGTCCCCTAATCATCTTTATTGCTCTTCTCTGCACTCTGTCTAGAGTCTCAACATCTTTTTTACATCGTGGCAACCAAAACTGAATGTAATATTCCAAGTGTGGCCTTACCAAGGCATTATTATAAAGTGATATTAACACTTCACGTGATCCCTCTATTTATGCAGCCCAGAACTGTGTTGGCTTTTTTGGCAGCTGCTGCACACTGTTAGCTGAGGTTAGACAAATGTACTCACAGGAAAGAAAAGTAGCTTAAAATATTTTTAATGAAAAGCATTGGAAGTCAAGGTGCGTAAGCCTATAGAAATAAAAAAAGAAAGAGGTTATTTCTTGATGCAAAAAAAAAAAAAAAAGGAGACTCAGAATGGAATTATTCCGCATGGCAAGCTGAAGTTTGCAACCATTAAAACATTGCAACAAATGAAATGCAAATAGGATTGGTCACAAAAGGACTCAGAGTACCCAACTCAATAGGACTATGAATTTTGAGCAAGAAATTCTACAAGAGTGCCACTCAGTGTCAAGAAAGTGAAACCAAGGCAGAAATTCAGCTTTGTGAATAAAATGAGATCAGTGGGACTTGTCAGAAGAATGCAGAATCTCTGAAAGAAAAGCAGTTGCAGCAGAAGGAGCAGGCTGAAAAATCTGTTTAAAGAGGGGGAAGATATCAGATGACGACGGAATTTAATGACTCGTGAGATAAAAAAACCAAGCACCATGACTCCCAAAAATAAAAACTTACAAATGGATAATAAAAACTTCTTAATAAAACCATCCACAATAAAACTAACAATCCTTAAAAACAATAAAGAGATGAAGAAGCGGGGGGGGGGGATAATCTGAAAGGCAATCTTCACAATCTGATCCTGGATTCCATTTTTTTCCTACAAACGTCCGGGTGAACAGACAAAAGGGTTTTCTCTCCCTCAGGAAAGAATCACATAGCTGGTGTCCTGCACAAGAAAATCAGATTCATGGTTGTATTATTCTGATGACCGCAAACAAGGCTCACCATGGATCATTTTAGCTGAGGCAGTTTTAGAATAACTGCCTCAGCTAAAGTTGGAAGGGACCTTGGAGGTATAATATTATAATAATATAATATAACAACAGAGTTGGAAGGGACCTTGGAGGCCTTCTAGTCCAACCCCCTGCTCAGGCAGGAAACCCTACACCATTTCAGACAAATGGCTATCCAACATTTTCTTAAAAATGTCCAGTGTTGGAGCATTCACAACTTCTGCAGGCAAGTTGTTCCACTGATTAATTGTTCTTACTGTCAGAAAATTTCTCCTTAGTTCTGGGTTGCTTCTCTCCTTGATTAGTTTCCACCCATTGCTTCTTGTCCTACCCTCAGGTGCTTTGGAGAATAGCTTGACCCCCTCTTCTTTGTGGCAACCCCTGAGATATTGGAAGACTGTTATCATGTCACCCCTAGTCCTTCTTTTCATTAAACTAGACATACCTGGTTCCTGCAACTGTTCTTCATATGTTTTAACCTCCAGTCCCCTAATCATCTTTTTAACTACTTGCTCCTAAATCATTTAAGGTTTTATGTTGTTGTTCAGTCACTAAGTCATTTCTGATTCTTCGTAACCCCATAAACGGTAGCACACGAAGCCCTCCTCTCTTCCACTGACTCCCTGAGTCTGCCCACATCCATGTTCAATGTGTCGATGACATGATCTAATCATCTTATTAACATAAAAGGTAAAGGTTCCCCTACAGATGCGTGCTAGTCATTTCCAGTTCTAGGGGTAGTGCTCATCTCTGTTTCTAAGCTGAGGAGCTTAGAATGGCCGGCATGACTCAACGCCAAAGGCACAAGGAACGCTGTTACCTTCCCACCAAAGGTGGCCCCTATTTTTCTACTTGCATTTTTTACATGCTTTCGAACTGCTAGGTTGGCAGAAGCTGGGACAAGGAATGGGAGCTCACTCCGTTACGCAGCACTAGGGATTCAAACCGCTGAACTGCCGATCTTCTGATCGACAAGCTCAGCGTCTTAGCCACTGAGCCACTGCATCCCCATCTGATTAACGTATTATACTATTAACCATGAAGTGTTAATACCACTTTATAATGCTTTATAATGGAAGAAATATCCATGTGGTTCAGTTCCAAGCTGAGAGAAAGACGCTGGAAACACGGAAGATGGTTGGAAAGCAAGTTCAATGATGAACAGAACCAACAGCAGTCCTGGATCAGCTGACCAATTGGTTCAGTCAGTACATGGATTTTTATACTGTTTGTCTTCTACAGCATTTTGTAATTTAGAGGCTTGTTTTGTATATTTTGTTATTTGATTTTAATTAGTCTGTCTCGCAAAGGCCGGCAATGAGTCCAAAGTGCTGGCTTCCTTGGATTTTTAATTTTGTTTAACAAATGTAATTAATCCTAGATGCTTGTCTGAGCTAAGTTTGGTTGATATTTCGACTGCTCTGGGGGGTGGTGCAATATCTGAAAGGCCCTTAGGAGATTGTGCAATGTAGTGAGCTCTGTGTCTTCTGCTAAATAGTTGTGGGTTAATCCTATTATGTCCTACAGGGTCACGTCCTGTTCTTCTTAATCCCATCACCCTGGAGCTGAAGGTCTTTTGTTTTGTAGATAGGCTGGCCCAGTCTTTCTTAATGGGCACAAAATGTCTGCTGGCGGGGGTAGCTATTAAGAAAGAGTGAGTCTGCTTCCTGCCTCTAAAAAAACGTGTTTCTCTATTTCTCCTTTAGGGAAATACAATGTTGTTGTTAGTTGCGAAATTGTGTCCAACCCATCGCAACCCCTCCAGGTCTTCCTGTCCTCTATCATCCTCTGGAGTCCATTTAATCTCATACCGAGTGCTTCAGTGACTCCATCCAACCATCTCGTTTTCCGTTGTCCCATTTTTCTTTTGCCTTCAATTTTTCTCAGCATTAGGCTCTTCTCCAGTGAGTCCTTCCTTCTCATTAGGTGGCAAGGTATTTGAGTTTCCTCTTCAGGATCTGGCCTTCTAAAGAGCAGTCAGGGTTGATCTCCTCTAGGACTGACTTGTTTGTTCGCCTTGCAGTCCAAGGGACTCTCAGGAGTTTTTCTCCAGCACCAGAGTTCAAAGCCTCAATTCTTTGGTGCTCAGCCTTTCTTATGGTCCAACTTTCACAGCCATACATTGCAACTGGGAAAACCATAGCCTTGACTATAAGCACTTTTGTTGGCAGGGTGATGTCTCTGCTTTTTAGTACGCTGTCTAGATTTGCCATAGCTTTCCTCCCCAGGAGCAAGCATCTTTTAATTTCTTGGCTGTAGTCCCCATCTTCAGTGATCTTGGAGCGCAAAATATAATATTCTGCCTTTTTAAATATTCCTCAAAATATTTCATTTCTGTAGTGGAGGGGGGGGGGGCTTCCCACAATCTCTTGGTAAGGGCATACTTGAAATCAGGGGTGGTATTCATTTACCTTCGCTACCGGTTCGCAAATGTGAGCGTGCATGCAAGAACTTTCTGCGCATGCGCAGAGCAGCAAAAACGGGACATGATGACGTCCAGGAAGGTGGGCGGAGCCTCCCACAGCTGCTGCTACCGGTTTGCCTGAACCAGATAGAACCGGCTGAATACCACCACTGCTTGGAATACTGCATCCAGTTTTGGTCGCCACGATATAAAAAAGATGTTGAAACCCTAGACAGACTGTAGAGAAGAGCAACAAAGATGATTATGGGACTGGAGGCGAAAACAAAATACCACTGTGCCATCAGGGCTCCTGAGATGCCCTCAAATGGCAGCCTCATCAGGGATATTGAAGTATCCTAAGATTACTTTCCAGGATTCTCTAAGATCACAGTAAAAACTGGGCAGCAGGGTGAGTAGTCATCAACTAGCAATCTCTGTTCTGTCTCAGTCATCCAGTGAAATTAACGGAAATGCTTTCAGCCAGTTCTCAGCATACCTTCCTGCTGAGACAGGATTTCTATATATAATTACAATCCTTCCCTCATTCGTCTCTAACCTCTTGTTATGCTGGTCTGCTTCCTTCTCAGTTCACCTTTCCAGGTTTCCAAAGGAGAAAGCAGATCAAAGAAACTTTTCTCTAAGTTCGATCTGCAACCTTTAGCAGAGATGCTGCTCACCTAAATTGTCCTATTATGCTGGGTTTCACAACTAACTGGAGCCAGTAAATTCTTTTACAATTGTTTACAGGGATGTGGTGGCTCGGTGGCTAACACGCTGAGCTTGTTGATCAGAAGATCGGCAGTTCAGCGGTTCGAATCCCTAGTGCCGCATAATGGGGTGAGGTCCCGTTACTTTTCCCAGCTTCTGCCAACCTAGCAGTTCGAAAGCACGTAAAAAATGCAAGTAGAAAAATAGGGACCACATATGGTGGGAAAGTAACCCTTCGGCGTTTAGTTATGCTGGCCACATGACCACAGAATTGTCATCAGACAGCGCTGGCTCTTCAGCTTTGAAACGGAGATGAGCACCACCCCCTAGAGTCGGGAACAACTAGCACATATGTTCGAGGGGAACCTTTACCTTTATCTTTTAAATTCTTTCACGCTCACAAAGTGCTAAGCTTAATTAATGCTTGGGGTTGTTATGTGTGAATGTGAGACTCGATCCTATCCATTTGGTTAGTTTAGGATTCAGGATATTGCCTGAATATCCAAAATGGTTTAAATTAGAACAACCTGGTTATACATGTTACATAAAATTTAATCTGGTATTTAAAAACACAGCTGAGTCCTAAATAAAAATACATTGATTTACTTCTGCTGCACTGTAAAATGCACTACCAATGTAAGCCCTTGACTTACAAGCATTCATTTAGTGATCTTTTGAAGTTACAATGGCACTGAAAAAAAGCGACTTGTGACTGTTTTTTACAGTTACGACCGTTGAAGCATCCCCATGGTCACGTGATCAAAATCAGGATGCTTGGCAACTGGCAGGTATTTATGGTCTAGAGATGAAATTCAGCAGGTTCTGACAGGTTCTGGAGAACCAGTCGCAGAAATTTTAAGTAGTTCAGAGAACCGGCAAATACCACCTCTGACTGGCCCCAAAGTGAGGTGGGAATGGAGATTTTGCAGTATCCTTCCCCTGCCACGCCCACCAAGCCATGCCCACTGAACCGGTAGTAAAAAAAATTGGATTTCACCACCGGTTGAGAGGGATCTTGGAGTCTTAGTGGACAGCCAATTTTTTTTTTAATTTGCATTTATATCCCGCCCTTCTCTGAAGACTCAGGGCGGCTTACATTGTGTAAGGCAATAGTTTCATCCTATTTGTATATTTATATACAAAGTCAACTTATTGCCCCCCCCAACAATCTGGGTCCTCATTTTACCTACCTTATAAAGGATGGAAGGCTGAGTCAACCTTGGGCCTGGTGGGACTCGAGCCTGCAGTAATTGCAGGCAGCTGTGTTTAATAACAGGCTATCTTACAGCCTGAGCCACACCGCAGCCAATTAAATATGAAACAACAGTATGTGGAGGCAGCCAAAAAAGCCAATGCAATCCCAAATTGCTTTAACAGAAGGATACAATCAAGATCAAGTGAGGTACTAACATCACTCTATAAAGCCTTAGTAAAACCACACCTAGAGTACTTCATCCATAAAAAACTATAAAAAAGATGTTGAGACTCTTAAAAAAGTGCAGAGAAGAGCATCCAGGATGATTGGGGGACTTGAGACTAAAACATGTGAAGAATGGTTGCAGGAACTGAGCATGGCTTGTCTAGTGAAGAGAAGGACCACGGGAGATAGGATAGCAGTCTTCCAATATTTGAGAGGATGCCACAGAGAGGAGGGGAGGGGAGTCAAGCTATTTTACAAACCACCCAAAGGCCAGACAAGGAATAACAGATGGAAACTGATCAAGGAGAGATTCAACTTAGAAATAAGGAGAAATTTTCTGACAACCAATGGAACAGAAGTTGCCTTCATAAGTTGTGGGAGCTTCATCACTGGAAACTTTCAAGAAGAGACTGCACTGCCATCTGTCAGAAATGGTGTAGGATCTCCTGCTTGGGCGTGGGGTTGGACTAAATGACATACAAGGTCCCTTCCATCTCTCTTAATCTGTACCACCTTTTGAAAACTTCTGATAAGCAGAGTCAATGGGGGAAAGACAGATCCACTTTCAACAGCCATGCTCCAGATTAACCACTGCTGTAATTCCCTTACCAACGGTGTCAAGAAAGAAATCCTGGGTTTAGAAAATTTAGAACTCCACCGCCTTCGGCATGACCTGAATATAACTCATAAAATCATCAGCTACAATGTCCTTCCTGTCAAGGACTACTTCAGCTTCAACTGCAACAATACACGAGCACACAATAGATTTAAACTTAAAGTGAGCCGCTCCAATCTTGATTGTAGAAAATACCACTTCAGTAACAGAGTTGTTAATGCCTGGAATGCACTACCAGACTCTGTGGTCTCTTCCCAAACACCCCAAAGCTTTAATCAAAGGCTATCTACTATTGACCTCACCCCATTCCTAAGAGGTCTGTAAGGGGCGTGCATATGAGCACCAGTGTGCCTATCCTTCCTGTCCTAATGTTCCCTTTGATTGTATCGAATTCGTATGTGTCGTGTCCCACTCCCCCTCCGACGACCGGGTCTAGGAAGTCTGTATCAAGCGTGGCAACGAAGCCTCTGCAGCTTTGCCAAATTCCTTCCAGGTTTCTCAGGGCAGGCAGGAGTCCAAGTTGTGACTTCAGCAAACTAGATGAGACTTTGCTTGACTCAAGGTTGGAATGCCACAAGCAGGTCCTTTATATAGGCTGTGGCTCCATGACTCAGCATTTATCCAGGCCTGTCCCTCCCTTCCTTCTGCTGGCGTCGCCTCTCAGATCTCCGGAAGCAAGGATCCTCCCACTTTGAATTGTCTTCTGCTGTTTGGGAGGGGTCAGAAGGAGTAGGCCTGAGTAATTCCAATCTGTGGCTGACTTCCTCTGATGGCTGAGGCAAAGGAACACACGCCGTATGAGTGAGGTTTGTTTGTTCATTCCTGACATCCTGTCCGGGCATGGGGCCAGGGCCGGGGGCTGGAGGCATGACAGGCCATTCATCTTCATTATCAGACTCGGAGTCTGATAACAGGCCCAGGTGTAGACAGGAGAGGCCTGGCTGAGAAGAGGAGGGAGGACGAGGCACAACAGTATGGTTATTTCATTCTTATACTTATATATACTGTTCAGAGGTGGGTTTCAACAGGTTCTGACCAGTTCTGGAGAACCGGTAGCGGAAATTTTGAGTAGTTCGGAGAACCGGTAGTAAAAATTGTTTTTTTACTGTTG